>NC_133325.1:53955725-54255725 GCF_042186555.1 Aquarana catesbeiana
AATCCGCATTTGGTGACAGGCGATGTGGCAAGTGACATGGCAAGTGACAATGCGCATTTGGTGACAGGCGACGTGGCAAGTGACATGGCAAGTGACAATCCGCATTTGGTGGCAGGTGACGTGGCAAGTGACAATCTGCATCTGGTGACAGGTAACGTGGCAAGTGATATGGCAAGTGACAATCTGCATCTGGTGACAGGTGGCGTGGCAAGTGACAATCTGCATTTGGTGACAGGCGACGTGGCAAGTGACATGGCAAGTGACAATCCGCATTTGGTGGCAAGTGACATGGCAAGTGACAATCCGCATTTGGTGGCAGGTGACGTGGCAAGTGACAATCTGCATCTGGTGACAGGTGACGTGACAAGTGACAATCCGCAACGTGTGGCAGGCCACGTGGCAAGTGACAATCTGCATCTGGTGACAGGTGACGTGGCAAGTGACACACTCGGGGCTCCCACTGATTCTGCATTATGGTGAGGTAAACTATTTAATTTTTTATAACAATGTAATAATAGTAATAATGCGCTTCAATCATCCTGACACCATAACAACTATGGTGCCGTGATGATTGAAGCGCTAACACCAGCCATTTCCCCGATAGATTTACCCCCAAAAAATTTTTCTGGCAGTGCCCCTCCCGAGACTAGACTCTGGATCCGCCCCTGAGCAGGATCTGGAAGATTACGAGCTACCCTTTGGATATCAGTGATGGATACGTGCATTGAACCAAACTGGGCCAATACACATTTGCCAAAAAGGATAATTTCTGCAGTTCAGGTTTTAAAGCGGTTGTAAAGGCTGAAGGTTTTTACCCTTATGTATTCTATGCGTGAAGGTAAAAAACCTTCAGTATGCAGCGCCCCCCACAATACTTCCCTGAGCCAACCTCAATCCAGCGATGTCCATGAGAGCTGCTGTTCTCCCGGGTCTCTGCCTCCTCATTGGCTGAATAGTTTTGCACTGAGCAGTCCAGATCCTCCTCTTCTCAGGTCCTACGCCAATGCTCCTTGCTCCTGCCTCCTGCCCGGTGCCCCCACAGCAAGCAGCTTCCTGGGGGGCACCCAAGCGGGCACGCTCCCGAGCCGTTCAGCTTGGACCAATGTAACTATGTATATAGCATGCCTAATTGATGCACCTGGAAGCTGTGTTTGGCTAGCTGGCATGGGTGCCATTCAGAGAATGCTATGCATTTCAGCATTGGACGAGGTATAGGACGTGACTTAAGGCTCAGTTCACACATGGGCGGCACGACTTGCAGGTCGCCTCAGCGAGGCGACCTGCAAACGACTGCGGGGCGACTTGCGAGACGACTTCTGCATAGAAGTCTATGCAAGTCGCCCCAAGTCGCCCCCAAAGTAATACAGGAACCTTTTTCTAAGTCGGAGCGACTTGCGTCGCTCCAATTAGAACGGTTCCATAGCACAGAACGGGAGGCGACTTGTCAGGCGACTAGGTCGCCTGACAAGTCGCCCCAGTGTGAACCGAGCCTTATTCTGTGGCTTAAATTTTTCTTTGAAAAAGCTAAAACAAGCATGTATCTATAGAAATAAAACAAAACACTTCTACTGCTGCCTATGTTGCTAATTGTAACTTTGCTGCTGCCCCTAAATGTCCACTGGGAAACTGACACTTCCGGGATTGTCAATCTCTTAAGTCCCCCACAGCTCTTACTGGTTCCTCTAGCAGTAGTGACAAATAGATCAGCAGCCAAAACCAGTGAGAGCTGCAGGGAATCACAGAGGTTAATTCTCCACAATGTGCAAAATCTGGGGATGATTTCTCAGCAGCGGAGAAGTGTTGGCAAGTAGGATTCTTGCCAACACCTCTCTCTTCTACAGGCACATGCTTGGTTGATAATTTTTATAATTATGTGACAAGGTTGCTTAAATTAAACATTATAAACAAATGATTTAATATGTAGCACGGCCCCCTTGAGGACTGCTTGGATTCACCTGTTCTTCTGCATCGCCATGACCCTGTGAACATTCCAACCCTCCTGACACTCTGGGTTCAGACATCTTCCACAACACCTTTAAAATGCCACGTCACACAAGTGAAACATGTTTATATTATTTAGGCTTTTACTGGAGTAAGTAATTTGGTATTGATGCACAGAGGAGGGTCATTGGTCAACCGAGTGCTGGATAACAGCCCAGACTCAGAAGAATAATTCCCCCTAAAAGACAGCTTAGAAACAGTTCAACAGCACAAAACATAATTTACATCTATGTGCAATGAATTACAGCCTGGAGCATAACCTGTAAAGTCAGTAAGGTTAGTTATCTAGGACAGGCAGTCACACACTAAAGGGGAACCCCAGGCCGGCCTATTCATCCTTTATATCCTAATGAGAGATCATACAGAATATGGAATAGGGCCCTTTAAATGGTAATAACAGCAATGTCCAAGATGCAGGCCTGATAGTCTTCACCGGCAGTTGGAGCTCATAAGATTGTATCCAATAAGGCACAATGGTGTGGTAATAAGCCGAAAGGCTTAACAAGCTAGTGACACTCCTTGAAGTGGCTCTAATTAGAGGTGTCTATGTACAGTGTTCCAAACAGTATTGCAGTAAAGTGTTCCCAAGGTAAAGGTGTCTGTACACAGTGTTCAGATAAAGAAGCAAGGAAGGGTTGCAAAGGATGGGCAATTGCCCTGTCACCAACGACCAGACCGGCTTACGCCTTGCCGACAGCAATCCTGGAAGAGACGTCCTTCAGCGAAACGACCAGCGATGACCCACGTCTGTTGGATGCGGACGACTGTAGTGTAGATCTGCTGGGTGGGTGCCGCGTTGGAATCACTCGATCATCGCGTGGTAGGCCACAGCCTCCCTCCCCACACAGGGAGATGTGCGCACAGCAAAGCCCAGGAAGAAGAGCGCGGCGCAAATCTCCTGACTCTTTTATAGCTCATCCCAGGAGTCTCTTCAGGTGGTAGCAAGGATCCCTGGGATGTGTAGTCCAGATATCATGTCACACAAAGGAATCGCCGGTCTGAGAGACTACTAGTACCACAGTCCTTTTTGGTCGGGCTCACAGATGTGATGAGAGTCACTTGTGCCCAGCACTAGAGGGATATGTCTATAGGTGAAGAATGACGGGGAGTTGCACAGTTATAATTGTAGTCCACATCGCTACAAATAAATGATAGAAAACAGCCTATGAACTTGTAAACTCTCAATAAAATTCCTCCATTTCATCACTAATATTGTGCAAAAAATGATACAAATAAGTAGTAAATGTTGATCTAGGAATTATCTGTTACAGATGAAAAATAATTTTATCCCCATGCCAAAGCAAACTGGAGTACAGAAATTTGGCCTTTGTGTGGATGCAAGAGTTATTACTTAATTTTAACCACTTCAGCCCCGGAAGGTTTTACCCCCTTCCTGACCAGAGCACTTTTTACATTTTGGCACTGCGTTGCTTTAACTGTATTTGCTTGGTCATGCAATGCTGTGCCCAAACGAAACTTGCATCCTTTTTTTCCCACAAATAGAGCTTTCTTTTGGTGCTATTTGATCACCTCTGCGGTTTTTATTTTTTGCGCCATACACATACAAAAAAAGAACGACAATTTTGAAAAAAAAGCAATATTTTTTACTTTTTGCTATAATAAATATCCCAAAAATGTTTTTAAAAAACAAATTTCTTCATCAGTTTAAGCCAATATATATTCTTTTACATATTTTTGGTAAAAAAAATTGCAATAAGCGTATAGTGATTGGTTTGCGCAAAAGTTATAGCGTCTACCAACTATGGGAAAGATTTATGGCATTTTTATTATTTTATTTTTTTTACTAGTAATGGCGGTGATCTGCGATTTTTAGCAGTATTGCGACGTTGTGGCGGACAGATCGGACACTTTTGACACATTTTTGGGACCATTGACATTTATACAGAGATCAGTGCTATAAGAATGCACTGATTACTGTGTAAATGACACTGGTAGGGAAGGGCTAAACACTAGCATTTGATAGCTCAAAAAGAAACAGGTAGCCTGGTTGATGACCAATGCCCAACTCTTGGACTTATACATAAGGTCTGGCAGGAAATGAAACGTATTATGCAATATAATTACATATCAGTATACTTCCCCTTGTGGGGTAATACAAATTATAAGGAACTAGACAAATTAAAAGGATTTTGAGCATGGAGAGAAAAGGGGATAAAATATATTGCACAGCTTTATACCAATAACAATTTAATTTAATAATTTATTAAAAACATTTCAAGATTTACAGAAAATATACATACTGCCTTCTCATACTTTTTTTCAATATTTACAATTGCGCCATGCGCTACAGAGTCAGTTTAAAGATAAAAAAAGTTAAGATACAAAATATGAAATTTATGGATACCCTAGCAAAGAAACAGGTTAAGAAGGATTTGATCTCCACTCTTTATGGTCACCTAACTGAGCAGACAAGAGAAACAAATAGCTACTTAGCTAGAAAAGGATGGGAAAAAGATATTGGAAAAATGACAGATGAAACATGGCAGGCTATATTGGAATCCATACAAACTCTATCAGTATCTTCACAGCAATGCTTAACCCAATTATACATAATATATAGAGCTTATAGGACACCAGCTAAACTATATCAGTGCGGTAGACGGGAAACATCAGAATGTCCGAGATGTTCAAGAGTATCTGCTGACTTAAAGTGGTGTTTCACTGTCTCCACATTTTTTTTTTTTTTTTTGAAAGACTGACAATTTTTAATGTATTTTAATCTTGAACTTACTTGTTCCGTTTCTACAGCGTACTGCTCTCAGTTTTCTTTAGTAAAAATAACTTCTAAGCTTTCCTGTTGTCGGGTTTCATCTTGCCTATGGGCATGTGAAGCCCACAGGCATCCTCTTCCGGGATACGGTGCTGCTGATCGACCAGCATGCACCGCCCGTTCTAGCCCCGATCTCGCGCATGCGCAGTAAACACAAATCGGAGCGCCGTCAAGAGCTCAGGTTGCCATCACGCGGGATTTCATGGCGGCTCTCCGCAATGTCTCCTGGGATGAATGACAATGAGATCCCAGGAGACAGTGCCCCGAAGAAAGGATATGATGCAAATACCCGCAAAGTCCACGCCCACAGCCGCAGGGACAGAACAAAGGGAAAGACAGATTTCGTAAGGTAGGGAAAAAAAAAAAAAAGGTCCATATAGCACTCGGTGTTACCTTTAGAAGCCACCGAGATGATGTTAAAAAAATGGGTGAAGATCCGCTTTAATGCATATGCTTTAGAATTGCCCTAAATTGTTTAGATATTGGCAGACTGTGATAGAAATGATTAACCAGGTGTACCAAACCCAGATACAGATAGATCCAAAAATATGCTTGTTAGGATACTTAGAAAAAGATGTATATACTCCGGCAACTAGATTAATCATTAATAGGATACTATTTATTGCAAGAAAATTTATAGCAATGAAATGGATATCCCCCAGAAGCCCAACATATGAGGAATGGCGGATAAAGGTGAATGATGTATTGTTAAAAGAATGGCAGGTATAATAGGGGTTTAATAAATAAATTTGGTGAAATGTGGGGACCCTGGCTGTTGTTACCAGGATTGACACCATTTATTTTAGGACTAGAGGGAAGCATAGGGGTAAATAGATCATTTACCAGTTATAGAATAATTAAGGTATGATGATTCAAAAAAGAAGGAATGGTGGGGGGAGCTTATGGACGGAGGGGGATTGGGGATGAGGGGGGTAAGGGAATAGGGAGAGAGGAGGGGAAATTGGGGCTGGGGGGAGGGGAGTGTTTTTTTTTGTATATAAAGTTAAACCACTTCAGCCTCGGAAGATTTTACCCCCTTCCTGACCAGAGCACTTTTTGCGATTCGGCACTGTGTCACTTTAACTTGACAATTGCGCGGTCGTGCGACGTTGTACCCAAACAAAATTGACGTCCTTTTTTTCCCACAAATAGAGCTTTCTTTCAGTGGTATTTGATCACCTCTGCGATTTTTATTTTTTGCGCTATAAACAAAAAAAGAGCGACAATTTTGAAACAAAAAGCAATATTTTTTACTTTTTGCTATAATAAATATCCCCCAAAAATATATAAAAAACTAATTTTTTCCTCAGTTTAGGCCGATATGTATTCGTCTACATATTTTTGGTAAAAAAAGATTGCAATAAGCGTATATTGTTTGGTTTGCACAAAAGTTATAGCGTCTACAAAATAGGGGATTGTTTTATGGCATTTTTTATTATTAATTTTTTTTTTTTATTAGTAATGGCGGCGATCTGCGATTTTTATCGTGACTGCAACATTATGGTGGACACATCGGATATTTTTTACACTATTTTTGGACCATTGTCATTTATACAACCATCAGTGCTATAAAAATGCACTGATTACTGTATAACTGACACTGGCAGGAAAACACTAGGGGGCGATCAAGGGGTTAAGTGTGTCCTAGGGAGTGATTCTAACTGTGGGGGGGATGGGCTACCTAGGACATGACAGCGATCACTGCTCCCAATGACAGGGAGCAGTAGATCTCTGTCATGACACAAGGCAGAACGGGAAAATGCCTTGTTTACATAGGCATCTCCCCGTTCTACCTTTCCACATCGCGGGCTATCGGCGAACATCTAGTTCCTGGGACCCACGGCGTGCCGCAGGCACGCGCACGCCAAAAGGCGGCAAATTTAAAGGGACGTACCTTCACACCCATTTGCCTGCCTGTGCCATTCTGCTGACGTACATCTATGTGCGGCGGTCTGCAAGTGGTTAATGTATTTGGTATGTAATATGTTTGTGTTGAATTCTGTATGAATTCTGGAAATATGTTGGAAAAAAGTAAAAAAAAACACTAGGGGGCGATCAAGGGGTTAAATGTGTGTTCCCTCACTGTGTTCTAACTGTATGGGGATATGACTGAGTAGGAGAGGAGACATTTCGCTGTTCTTACTTACTAGGAACAAACGACATGTCTCCTCTTCTCTGAAAGCACAGGGATTTGTGTGGTTATCGGGTCCCCCGCCCGTGCAGCGGGCGCGCGCGTGCCCCCTGGCGGAGGTTAAAGGAACCCTGTACCCATACAGGGTTTCGCACCGGGGAGCCATTCTGCCCTCGTATATATATATATATGTAAGCGAGCCAGTCGGGAACCGATTAAAGATTGACCCCAATTCACATATGTCTTTTTTTAGCCTCTATCTCTGGGAACTATCTCTATCACTGTCTCTGAAGCACTGAAAACTTTAAAACAAATTCTTGCTAGTGAATACAATGTTTGGATTAGAGTAATCCCAGAGACTGAACGGGCAGTGAACCCTGCAGCCAGGAGGATGATGTGGAAGAATCAGTTTCAGATGATGGGAGGTGAGCAATCCGTTCACTGAGCGTTATCATTAATGTCTATATCAGGGTTTCTCAATCAGGGTTCCATGGACCACAGGGTTCCTCCAAAGGTTGCTAGGGGTTCCTTGAGCAATGAGCAATTTCTGCCTCTCAGATAAGTTCCCACTGACACCATTGATCTTTTTAGCTATCTATAAGGGGGTAATTCTTCCCAATGTCTACAAGTGTAAGGAGCATTCTTCCCACTGACCATCACACCAATGTATCATAAGTTGTAGATGTAGCACCCTCCTAGTATAGGTGCTTGATGTAAGGAGATTAGTGTAGTTTGCCCCTCCGCCTAACAGTGGGGCTCGAGGCAAATCTATTTTAACCATTTCTGCTTAAAAGAAGGCTGCAATTCATTGGTTAGGGCTGCTCCACTGTTCTAGAAACTAGTAGAGATTTCTGGAACATGTGTGGGAGTTAGGAAAATTGGCAGTATGAGTAGGTAGCAGTCTCAGCCAATTACAGGGGAGGTGCCCCTGAGCATACTGGGATTGGCCTATATATTGAGAGAACAATGTGAGCTCTGGGTCCTTCCCAGATGGTGGAGTGCACCAGCCAGGGGTGAGGCAAGCTTGCCACCCCTTGCACGTGCTGCCATGCGGCCTCAGGTGGGCGGCCTGAGGGCCTGTAACTGAAGTAGAGGAGTGACCCTAGTGCTTCTAAAGACCTGACTGAAGGGGAGCCATGCCTGAGAGGATCTGTTTGCGACTCCTGTGAGTACAGACCAAAGATCTGTTCTTTTTGGCTACCCTTGTGTGCTAGTACAGTCAGCCAAGGGTCCAACTATACGGTGCATGATTCTGAAACTGCAGGTTAAATTGGAGATTTATTCATAAACAGACCAAAAATTTTTTGACTGAATTGGGTTCCCCCTTGAAGATGAAAACAAGCTTTACGGGCCCATTTTGATTTGTTTGTGGTAACGTACGTACCATGAATTACTGTGTTTTGGTACATCATGCACTACTGCATTCCAGTGCATCACAATTAAAGCGGAGGGCCACCCGTAAAAAAAAAAATGGCACCAAAATTCCTAAAAAAATAAAAAAAAAAACATTTGGAAAAAAAAAATTTTTTATACTTACCTAAACCCTTGTTGCTAGGCAGTCCACGGCGTGTTCTTCTCCTCGGTGAGTGGCCCCGTTGTCTTCTGGGAACTGTGTGTGTTCCCAGAAAACCACGGGGCCATTCACAGATCGCTGCGCCGCTCGCGCGTGCGCAGTAGGAAACTGGCAGTGAAGCCGCAAGGCTCCACTGCCTGTTTCCCTTACATAGGATGGCGGTGCCGGGACCCGAGAGCCTAGGGACGGTTCGGCCTCGGGCGGCTGTCATAGCGGGCACCCAGGACAGGTAAGTCTACTTATTTAAAGTCAGCTGCTACAGTGTTTGTAGCTGCTGACTTTAAAATTTTTCTTTAGCTGGCCGGAATCCCGCTTTAAGGATGAGCTCAGGCGTGTTCGCAAACAGCACATGCAGAGCCCGCCAGGAAGTCGGCACTGGGAAGCGCTAATCACAGGCAGTGAGACATTTCCCGATCTCTGCAGCCGCGCATCGGGACAATGTCTCACTTCTTGTGATTAGTGCTCCGCAGTGTCGACTTCGAACACGTCTGAGCTCATCCTTATTCACAATGAATGGTAGTGCCTTGCAGTGCATTGCATTAGAAAAAATAGGTCATGTCTAATTTTCAGCTCTTTAGGGCGCACTGGCAGTCCATGCATTTCAATAGGCTGCCTCAACACAATGCAAATTACGTGCAACATAATGCACATTAACGCACCACAAAAATGATAATGGGTACTACTTGTCAAGTGTCTAATTTTTATTGCAAGGAGAAGCAGCTTCATTTCAGGTATGATATAAGGTGTTCTAATGCTGTGGTCATAGGATGGTGTACTCCTGTAACTGTTTTCATACTCTGGTTACTGTGAATGTTATAACTCTCTGGCTGGTTACAGGTTAATCTAGTCCTGTCACTGTTATAATGTCCCGACTGGCTTTAGTTTGATCTTATCCTTCAGGCCGGGTTTACACTGGTGCGACAAACGCTCAGACATTGGGAGCTCATGTCGCATGACGTGTGAAAATCAATGTTTCCCTATGGGAGCCGTCCTAACTGGTCTGACACAAGTCGGTCCAACTTTGAAAATGCTCCCTGTACTTCTTTGGTCCAACTTTGATCCTACTTCAGCCCATTGACTAGCATTGAAGTCGGATCAAAGTCGGATCGCAGTCTTGCATGATCCGACTTTGGCATGCGACTTGTGCTCTGATGATCTTCTAAATTCTAATACCTTGATTAATGACAGGTGGGTCCCAACCTGTGAAAGTTCTGAGGTTATGAAGCACTAGAAAAATTCTGCCCTTTGATGGCTAACAGAAACCTACAAAAAAAAAAAAAAAAAAAGAAATGGATGCGCAGTGCTTGTAAAAGGGATTAGTTTAGTTTAAATAATCTTATCAGTGTGTGTTTGTGTATTAAACACCCTAATTCTCTGTATAGTTTGTAATTATCCATGTACATGGTTTGGTCTTATTATGCCTCTTATCTTGCTCTGTTGAAAACAAGGGATTCTTTGTAGTAATGATTGGTAGATAGCAACCGTGTGACCTAGTCTGCACGCTGAGAAACCACTTTTATTTTTAAAGCAGAGGTTCACACATATAGTTAAGTTTATATCAATCCCTTCCTGCCATTGTACAGATGTCAAAATGAAAAAAAAAAAATTTTTTTTTGGCTGTTTATTTGCCTTGTAATCAATCTTCATAGTTGAACTTCCTATTTAGGATCCCCGCGGGAGTAGGCGTGTATCCCCGGCAGCGCACTGTATTCTGGGAGGGCGGCGCACTGTATTCTGAGAGGGCGGCGCACTGTCTCCTGGGAGCTAAGATTCATCATGCCCAGGAGTCAGTGCGGATCGCCACCGCATTGTGATGGCAACCTCAGTGTTTACGGCGCTCCGCGCTGTTAACACTGAGCATGCGCGGGAAATGATTGGTCGGCGGACCTCCACTTTAAATCATCACTAGAAAGAGGTAGGCTTTCCTTCTCCTGTTTGAACCAGTGGGTGGGTCCAAAGTCCAGCCTCAGGAAGGCAGCCAATCCCAGTCCTGCTCTCCTGTGGTCCCCAGCTACTCCTGTACTGAGGACACTTCTTGGTGCCAGTAGGTTGGGCTAAAAGTCCAACCAGGGCTACACCTATTGTTCCTCTTAGTTGTTGCAAAGTACACTTTCACTTAAAGGGGTGTATGTAAACATTACAGTTTATCTAAACCCAAAACCAAAACCAAAATTTAATATATTGCAGATTACTAGTGCTTGGTGTTGTGGCTGCATTTGTTTTGTTTTTTCAAACTTTTTTGCTTTACAGTATATGTTAAAGGAGCGCATCTTCACTGGTCTCATGATTCGATTTGATTACGATTATCTGGTCAACGATTCGATTCCGCGATGCATCAGATTACCAACGAGCTCCCACTTCCCCCCTGCAATCTTCTGGGACACATCACAGGTCCGAAAAGATTGCCCGGCAATTCAGGACTGAGCAGTGAGACATGCGCACCCGGCTGTGAAGCTGCAAGCTGTCACAGCTGGATGCCCACAGTAGTATTGCCAGCGCCGCGGACAGGCGGGGGAGAGAAGGGTGGGTTTGGGTGGCTACGTCGCTGGATTGTGGGACAGGTGAGTGTCTTTTTATTCATTATTATTATTATTACCATAAAAAGTGTATGGGTACCTGGGTCCTGCCCCAGGGGACATGTATCAATGCAAAAAAAAAGGAGCAGTGATTTTAATGATGCTTAATGATGAAACATTAAAAATGAAATATTCCTTTAAATTTTGTGCCTGGGGGACCCCTTAGTCTGCCTGTAAAATGGTGCATCTGTGCGATGTGTAGAACAGTGCGGCAGCAATAATGAAATTTCTAAAGGAAAAAATGTCATTTAAACTTGCTCGCGGCTGTAATGTATTGCCGGTTCCCGGCAATACAGATTACAAAAAATGAAAAAGAAAACAAAACGGTGTGGGGTCCCCCCCAAGATCCATGCCAGACCCTTATCCGAGCACACAGCCTGGCAGGTCAGGAAAATGGGGGATGAGCGAGCGCCCCCCCGAACCATACCAGGTCACATGCCCTCAAATTGGGGGGGTCGGGTGCTTTGGGCTCTGCACCCCCCCACCCCAAAGCACATTGTCCCCATTTGATGGGGACAAGGGCCTCTTCCCGACAACCCTTGGCTGTGGTTGTCGGGGTCTGCGGGTGGGGCCCTCCAGATCCCCCCCCCCCATGTGAATGGTTATCGGATACATCGTACCACTACCCATTCACCAAAAATGAGTACAAAAGTAAGAAACCCAGTAAAGGAGTTTTTGACAACTCCTTTATTAAAAAATAAAAAAATAAAAAATAATGTCCCTCCATGTAATCCACCCACCGTCAATCACGTCGCCCGCCGGACCCAAAAAATAGAAGAAGAAAAAAGCGCTCCGCCCCCTGGGAGGCCTCCCAGCCGTCTGCCTCCTCCCTGCTCTGACAGCTCTTTTATAAGTCACACAGTGGCACCGCCCCCTTCTGACGTCTCATGACTGTGAATGACGGTGGATTACATTGAGGGACACTTTTTTTTTCTTTAATAAGGACTTTTCAAAAACTGTTTACTGTATTTCTTTCTTTTGTACATTTTTTTGGTGAATAGGTAGGGGTACAATGTACCCGATACCCATTCACATAGAAGGAGGGCTGGGATCTGAGGGCCTCCTTGTTAAAGCGGGCTTACAGATTCTGATAAGCCCCCCGCCCGCAGACCCCAACAACCACAGCCCAGGGTTGTCGGGAAGAGGCCCTTGCCCCCGTCAACAAGCACCCTCCTCATGTTGAGGGCAAGCTGCCTGCTATGGTTCAGGAGGGGGGGGGGGGGGGGGGGCGCTTGCTCGTGCATGCACGCCATTTTTTTGTAAATTTTGGTGTGGATTTTACCTTAAAATCCATACCAGACCCGAAGGGCCTGCCATGCACTGCACTGTATTTTATATTCTATACACTACACTGTATTATATATAATCTCTACACTACAATGTATTATTTATTCTCTTTACTGCACTGTATTATATATTCTCTACACTGCACTGTATTATATATTCTCTTTACTACACTGTATTATATATTCTCTACACTACACTGCATTATATATTCTCTACACTACACTGCATTATATATTCTCTACACTACACTGCATTATATATTCTCTTCATTACACTGTATTATATATTCTCTACACTGCACTGTATTATATATTCTCTTTACTACACTGTATTATATATTTTCTACACTGCACTGTATTATATATTCCCTACACTACACTGTATTATATATTCTCTACACTACACTGTATTATATAGTCTCTACACTGCACTGTATTATATATTCTCTTTATTACACTGTATTATATATTTTCTACACTGCACTGTATTATATATTCCCTACACTACACTGTATTATATATTCCCTACACTACACTGTATTATATATTCTCTACACTACACTGTATTATATATTCTCTACACTACACTGTATTATATAGTCTCTACACTGCACTGTATTATATATTCTCTTTACTACACTGTATTATATAGTCTCTACACTGCACTGTATTATATATTCTCTTTATTACACTGTATTATGTATTTTCTACACTGCACTGTATTATATATTCCCTACACTACACTGTATTATATATTCCCTACACTACACTGTATTATATATACTCTACATTACACTGCATTATATATTCTCTACACTACACTGTATTATATACTCTACACTACACTGTATTATATATATACACTCTACACCAGGGCTCAAAATTTCAAGTCCTGAGCTACTAGCCAGGCCTCAGGGGTTACATGCCACCAGTTGCCCCACCCAACCCCTACCATTCCGGCCCTAAACACGTCCTCAAAAATGATCTCATGAAATGACACTTAAATGTTTTATGCAGAATTAAGTTATAAAAATAAATATTAACAACAGCTTTATCAGTGCCTATCAGTGCAGCCTCACCTGTGCCCAACAATGCCGCCTACCTGTGTCCATCAGTGCCGCCTACCTATGTCCATCAATGCAGCCTCACCCATAGCTCCCAACTGTCCCTGATTTCGAGGGACTGTCCCTGATTTGGAGCAATGTCCCTCTGTCCCTCATTCCACCTCATTTGTCCCTCATTTTGCTCAGATCTATATAGTTGTATATAAAATGCACTTTTTATCTTTCAAAAAGTGTTTCCCAGTGCAAAACTTTTCATCTGATTTCTAAATTGCTGCATTTGTACATTTTAAAAGCCAATATAAAGGAATAGTAGTGGTAAAAAAAAGTCCTTGTGGATTTAATTAGCCTTTTTTTGGGGTTAATTCTCCTTTAAGGGGGTGTGGCAGGGGGCGTGTCCTATGCCTACATACATTTGTTAGTAGGTGCCCCTCATTCCCATCTCAAAATGTTGGGAGGTATGCTCACCTGTGTCCATCAATGCAGCCTCACCTGTGTCCATCAATGCAGCCTCACCTGTGTCCATCAATGAAGCCTCACCTGTGTCCATCAATGCAGCCTCACCTGTGTCCATCAATGAAGCCTCACCTGTGTCCATCAATGCAGCCTCACCTGTGTCCATCAATGCAACCTCACCTGTGTCCATCAATGCAACCTCACCTGTGTCCATCAATGCAACCTCACCTGTGTTCATCAATGCACCCTCACCTGTGTCCATCAATGCACCCTCACCTGTGTCCATCAATGCAGCCTCACCTGTGTCCATCAATGCACCCTCACCTGTGTCCATCAATGAAGCCTCACCTGTGTCCATCAATGCAGCTTCACTTATGTCCATTAATGCAGCCTGCCTATGTCCATCAATGAAGCCTCACCTGTGTCCATCAATGCAGCCTCACCTGTGTCCATCAATGCAGCCTGACCTGTATCCATCAATGCAACCTCACCTGTGTCCATCTATGCACCCTCACCTGTGTCCATCAATGCACCCTCACCTGTGTCCATCAATGAAGCCTCACCTGTGTCCATCAATGCAGCCTCACCTGTGTCCATTAATGCACCCTGCCTATGTCCATCAATGAAGCTTCAGCTGTGTCCATCAATGCAGCCTTACCTGTGTCTATCAATGCAGCCTCACCTGTGTCCATCAATGCAGCCTCACCTGTGTCCATCAATGCAGCCTCACCTGTGTCCATCAATGCAGCCTGTCTGTGTCCATCAATGAAGCCTCACCTGTGTCCATCAATGCGGCCTCACCTGTGTCCATCAATGCAGCCTCACCTGTGTCCATCAATGCAGGCTACCAGTGCAGAGGAAGAGAGAGGAGAGCAGGCGGCCGGATTATCAGAGAGCAGGGACATCGTTCCTGCCCATCGCAGTCACATACAGCCCCACCTCCTGGCCCGGGGACTTTGATACACGTCACGGGATTGGACGGGTGATCTGTCTATCGGGGCCCGGGGCCAGGAGGCGGGGCTGTATGTAACGGCGAGTGGCGGGAACACACGGCAATTGAAATGTAAACAGCGATGTCCCCGCTCTCTGATAATCCGGCTGCCAGCTCTCTCCTCTCTCTTCCCCTCTGCGGTCACTGGGAGAACGGCTCCCATTCAACCCGGCGGTGCTCGCCCCCCCCCCCTGCTCCCAGGCAGCCCACGCTCGCTAGCCCTCATTTTCCACACGCAAAATGCGAGTAGGCGAGTGGAAAATTTGAGGGCTGCTCTACACTACACCGTATTACATACCCTACATTGACTGACTACACACTACACTAACTACCCTGCCTTATCTCCATTCATACACTATATATGGCTGCCATGTAAGCAGCAGCCTTATATAGTGTGGGGCATGGATTTAGCCCCTGAGCCATAAATTGGCCAAAGGTACCCTGCCTTTGGCCAATCATGGCTTTCACAGCACATCGCGCTGTGATTGGCCAAAGCATACAGGTCAGGTGCTTGCTTGACCAATCAGCAGCCTTCAATGCACTGCGATCCCACAGTGAATTATGGGGCGCTCGTCGGTGGGCAAACTTCTCACGAGCGTCCCATTAGTTCTTCTGCTCTACGAACAAACGAACACCCAATGTCTGGGTCTAACTTACGTTCGTCTCGAGCATCGGCCCATCTCTATTTGTATTGTATTTTCGGACCAAAAGATTTTCGTGTTTGTCCCTTTGGATAATTTCGGATGAAAGCTGTGTACTAACAATCAGATTATTGTACGATCGCTTCGAAAGCGGTATTTTTTGTACAATTTTCTCATTGTCTGTACTAGGCTTAAGACTGCTCTCCTGATATGGACTACAGACATGTTTGTATCTCTTCATCTTCCTGCAGGGTGTAATGACACATTCGGTGGCCCATCGCAGTTTGCTCTGGAAGTGACGTTCCACTGACAAATTACGCACTGCGCATGTGTAAGTTTTCCATATGCGTTCCACAAGTTTTTCCACAATACCGGTCAGTGAAACCATTAGATAATGTCATGGAAGTGACATTACACACAATAAAAACACTGCGGCGGGAGTGAGCACACAGCGGGAGCGCGCACAGCTACAGCAGAATGAATGCTAATTTATACGTTCACATTACACACAATACAAACACTTCAGATTGAATCCCGCAATACAGTGCACTGGGGCCCTGTCTACACAATTATGCACAAGAATAAAAATGCGAATTATCAATAAGGCTATATTTATTGGTACTTCCAACAAAATCAGTGTTTAAACATTAACACAACATTTGGACAATATAACAGTTTGATGGGCACAGTGGCTGCGTTTAATGAGCACAGTGGCAGCTTTTGATGGGCACACTGGCAGCTTTGATAGGCACAGTGGCTGTGTTTGATGGGCACAGTGACAGCTTTTGATGGTCACAGTGGCAGCTTTGATGGGCATAGTGGCAGCGTTTGATGAGCACAGTGGCTGCATTTGATGGGAATAGTGGCTGCATTTGATGGGCACAGTGGCTGCATTTAATGGGCACAGTGGCAGCTTTCATGGGCACAGTGGCTGTGTTTTATGGGCACAGTGGCAGCTTTGATGGGCACAGTGGCTGTGTTTAATGGGTACAGTGGCAGCTTTGATAGGCACAGTGGCTGTGTTTGAAGGGCACAGTGGCAGCTTTTGAGGGGCACAGACAGTGGCTGTTTTTGATGCACTACTTGAACTTACTTAAGTAGACAGTGTTAGACTTACTTGAGGCCGCCGGCCTGGTGCAGTACAGTGTGTCACTCACAGCAGAAAGGCAGCGCCAGCTAACAAGGGGCGTCTTTCTGCTCCGCTCCCTCTCCACGCTGTCGGAAGAACATGGCAGAGGTGGGCGGAGCTTGTTCACTAGCAGCTGGGGCGGCCGCAGCACGTTATGAATGCTGGGGCGGCCTCTGACTGACGTCACTTGTTACTAGCTAGACGCCAGGTGGCCGGTGATTCTAGCAAGTGGGCAACCAGTACAGTCAGTTAACTTAAGCAGCAGATTGCAGCGCTGAGGATCGGCCCTGGATGGGGCCCTCTATACAAGTGGGGCCCCCGGGCAACTGCCCAGCGTGCCCAGTGGAAAAAGGGCCCTGGTGCCAGGTCTTGGATTACTGCCCCCCCCCCAACCCAATTATTTAGTTATCCTTTAACTATAATTTTATTTTATTTGCTCCCTTTTTGTGTATTAAATATACAAATATACCATTGAAAACGCCTGACGCTCCTTACAAAATTCTTGTGAGCTGATTACTTCCTTAGCAATTTTTCTCTGCTGGACTTCCATCCATTAGCTTTGTTCCCATTTCTCACTGTGGACTATAAAACACCCCTCCCATGCCACATGTTATGGAGAGGGGGAGATGTTCTTTTGTCCTAACAAACTTCCTGTCCTAGGGTGACAACACTGCTCCTCCACAGATACAATACAATGGGTGAGGGTTGTAACTCTAGGACAGGAAGAGTGTGACTGGCTGGATCCCAGGTAAAAAAAAAGATTAAAAAAAAAGGAAACTAATACAGCCATCACATCTAAGGATTGGTAAGCTGCAATATATTACATATTTGTTCTTGCGTTTAGATATACTTTAAAAGCACACAATTATCCCACTATTATCCCACTATTATCCCATAAAAATATGAAAGGTTGCTTTACTATTATCAGCATCTTCTTACCTTTACTATTCAGCAAAGATTTTAAGTCCTTTTTAAAACAATTATGAAGTTACAAAACAGCCAGTGTTAGTTACTAATAGAGATGAGCTGAACCCCCCCCCCCCCCCCCCCGGTTCGGTCCGTAGCAGAACATGCGAACAGGCAACATATTTGTTTGAACACCATTAAAGTCTATGGGACGCAAACGTGAAAAATCAAAAGTGCTCATTTTAAAGACATATGCCATTAAAAGTGTTTGGGGACTGCCCCAGGGGACATGTATCAATGCAAAAAAAAAGTTTTAAAAACTGACATTTTTTCAGGAGCAGTGATTTTAATAATGCTTAAAGTGAGTGAAAAAATAAAAATGAAATATTCCTTTAAATATCATGCCTGGGGGGTGTCCCTAGTATGCCTGTAAAGTAGCGCATCTTTCCCATGACATTTTTTCAGGAGCAGTGATTTTAATAATGCTTAAAGTGAGTGAAAAAATAAAAATGAAATATTCCTTTAAATATCATGCCTGGGGGGTGTCCCTAGTATGCCTGTAAAGTAGCGCATCTTTCCCATGTTAATAACAGTGTCACAGAAAAATGACATTTCTAAGACCCCTTTCACACTGAGGTATAGTGCTAAAAATAGCACCTGCAAAGTGTCTTTAAAGCTCCTCTCCTTTCACTCCAATGTGAAAGCCTGGTTTAAATGCAACTAGCATAAATATTTAAACCCTAGTGTAATCCCTGTACAGTAGGAAGAGGGATCAGCAGAAAAGCCATTTATGCTTTGTTACATTCACATGTGCCGACAGTAGAAGAGAAATGTGCCTTTATTGTCCAATCACAGGCTGGGGGCAAGAAGGTAACCTAGCTGTATTGCCTGCAGCGGTGGCCGTTCCATAAGAGGCGCAGGCGCGTCACTGCCCTAATCTCTATGCGCTGGCCCCTAATCTCCATGCGGGGTGCCAGACGCATACATTTCTACTAGCTTTTTTTTTTTTTTTTTTGAAGCACGTGATTAGAGCCTGAGGCGCTAATTGGCTTCAAAAAGGTTGGGCTCGGGACGCAGAGCAAGGCGCCCCGAGACCACCCACTTGTGTCATTAGTGAATCAACATTCGCTATTGTCTTTCTGCTTCTCCTCCAGGGCAATCAGACAAGAAGCAAGTCTTAAGACCGGATTGGCCGGGACGAGAGGTCGGGAAAGCCGCCAAAGCTGCCCGCGACCTGGATGGAGTAAGTGCGGACCTGCCGGGGGAGGGGGGGGTGTTTGTTTATCCCCCAAAAATTGAGCACCAGCCACCACTGATTGCTTGACTGCAATATAAAAGTCAGGTCACCCACTAGACTGTTATTTTGTATATGTCAGGAACAGCTGGATAAAATTACAAATATTGTGGCAGATTAAGCTATATGTTTCAACTCTGCATTTAACTGTTTTAACGGAGCTTAGCTTTGAATAGACATGTGCGATTTATTTCAGCCGAAATTTTTCGTTATTTGGCAGAATCACAATAGTAACGAATTGCAATTGATTCAAAATAAATTAAAACAAAACAATAAATTAATTTGTATTCATTAGTATCATTCGGATGACATGATGTGCTAGTTTGGGCATCTTGTTAATGTTTGAAGCATCCAAAATAACATAAAGAATGATCCAAATTGGTTCCAATCCATTTCGTTTTTATTTTGCATTATCATTTTTCATTACTATAAAAAATGCACTACATATGAAATCGAAACGTATTGCAATAAATTCAGTAAGGTATAAATGTGAAATAAGATGATTCCTACTTATTGTGTTTCAGTTGAATGGAGGTGGATCCATCAGAATCTCTGAATCATAACCTAATGTATGAATCCAAAATTCATTTTGTTCCATTCATTACTTTCAGGTGCGTGACTCCAGTCAATATTGTCCAATCAGCTCATTCCATTTCTCTTTGTGGGTTGGACTAGCAGGGATGGTTCAGAGTGCATAACTAATCTCCCGGAATAACGACGTAACGCGTTAAAACGAGTATAGCCAATCTTCTGAAATAATGTCCAAAAATCTGAACTGATTCAGAACAACGAATATCTGAATATACGAAACAAAACCTTATATAAGAAACAAAATCCAAACAAATTTTTCCCTCATGCTTATCTCTAGCTTTGAATACATCAAACAAGCCAATAGTAAAGCCCAGCCAGTGATCTATGATATTATAATGATGTAATTTTCACATATAAATGCAATTAGAGCTTCGTCTGCACTAGCAGAAGCCTATCAGGTTGCCGTTTCACAATTTTCATTGTCATGCTTAAAGTACAGGTAAACCCTAATAATGAACTTCTCTTATTTGACCCATTTGGTCTTTTAAATATACCATTAGAAGCATTTTGTTCTATATGTTCTATAATTGCCCAAAACCCCCCTCCAGATCCTATGATCCAGCAAGCTAATAACTTCCTCATAACTTCCTTTAGTGAGATAACAGCAGTGCCTTTGCTGCACTAAAATCTCAAGTAGTGTTATTAGCCCTCCCCAGTCCACTTCTGTGAACTTCCTAACACCTCCGCCCTGTTATGGATATGAAGAGAGGGGAGGTGTTCTGTAGTATAAATCAGGAGCATGTAGCTTGGAGTGACAATGCTGATCCTCCAGTACAGTATTATTATTATTATTATACAGGATTTATATAGCATCAACAGTTTGCCCAGCTTTTTACAACACGAGGGCAGACGGTGCAGTAACAATACTATTCAATACAGGAGGAATCAGAGAGCCCTGTTTATTAGAGCTTACAATCTAGGAGGGAGGGTCAAGTGATACAAAAGGTAATAACTGTGCAGTTGTTAGGTGTGGGCAGAATAGGCTTCTTTGAAGAGGAGGGTTTTCAGGTGATCGTCTAACAGAAAAGTAGAGAGTAGGAGATAGTCGGACAGATTGAAGTAGAGAGTTCCAAAGGATAAGAGAGGCTCTGGAAAAGTCCTAGAGGTGAGCTTGGGAGGCGGTGACAAGGGAGCTAAAGAGCAGGAGGTCTTGGGAGGAACGAAGAGAACGTGTAGGTTGGTATTTTGAGACCAGGTTAGTGATGTAGCTGGGGGCAGAGTAGTGGGTGACTTTGTAAGTTACTGTAAGTATTTTAAATTAAATACGTTGGATGATCAGAGGGCAGTAGAGGGATTGACAGAGAGGAGTAGTAGACACTGAACGGTTGGTAAGGTGGATGAGTCTGGCAGCAGCATTCATGATGGACTGAATAGGGGATAGCCTATATAAAGGTAATCCCTTGAGGAGGGAGTTGCAGTAGTCGAAGTGAGAGATGACCAGAGAGTGAACTAGGAGCTATGTGGTGCCATTGGTTAGGAAGGGCTGTATGTTGGAGATGTTGCGGAGGTTGAGGCGGCAAGATTTGGACAGTGATTAGATGTGGGGCCGAAAGGATAGTTCAGAGTATAGGACTACACCTAGAACCTTGGCATGCGGGGACGGGCTGATAGTAGTGCTATCGATCTTCTTGACAGATAAATCAGGGGAAGAGGCACGTGGGGGAAGAAATATTATGAGCTCGGTTTTGGATAGACTGGAATTGAGGAAGTGGTGTGACATCTAGACTGATATGTATTTTCTGTTTCAAAATGTTTATTGAAAAAAAATTTCCGAAAAAAAGGGGGGAATCCACAATGCAGGTGGTACATATTAAAACAGTAAGAACAATAAAGGGGGAATCAAATATTATGCCACCAGCTACTCCCAACCCAAAAGGATGCCAGGTAAAGTAGGAATTCAACATAAACAAAAGGGTCATATGGAGCAAACAGCCATCCCATTCAGAAAGCCTCCTCCCAAGAAAAACATTAGAACCAGACTTTGCTATCACCTACCAGCACACCAGAATGGGCCATGGGTAAACGTAATACGCAACCACAAGTGATAGCAACTCAACTAGATAATAGAGGAAATACGGATCCAAGAAAGAAAAGGGGCAGAAGAGGAAATAAAAGGAAGAAAAACAAAGAAAAGAATGAAGGGAAGGGAGGAAAAGAAGGATGAGACACAGCAAAAGGAAAAGGACTGTCCGAACTCCCGCCTCCACCACCCACACCCCTCAGTCAGCTGGAAGCTGGAGGTACTTAACCCAAGGATCCCAAACACGGTCAAACTTAGCAGTTTTATCCTGCAAAATACTGACCAGCTTTTTGTTACGCATGATCCATGTCAGTTTATTTTTCATAACAGCTAAATCTACAACTGGTTTCTTCCAAGCGGTCGCTATAGCGATTATAGCCGTGAGAAACATAAAATAGTTTAAAGTCTGAACACGTTTGGGAATATCAACAACAGGTTCGTTAAGAAGAGCCACCTTAGGATTTTTAACTATATTCACCATGGTCACAGAATAGATCAGGGAATTGGGCGGCACAGTGGTGTAGTGGGTTGCACTCTCGCCTAGCAGTAAGAAGGGTCGCTGGTTCGAATCCCAACCACGACACTACCTGCCTGGAGTTTGCATGTTCTCCCTGTGTCTGCGTGGGTTTCCTCCGGGTACTCCGGTTTCCTCCCACACTCCAAAGACACGCTGGTAGGTTAATTGGATCCTGTCTAAAATTGGCCCTAGTATGTATGAATGCGAGTTAGGGACCTTAGATTGTAAGCTCCTTGAGGGTGTAGGGACTGATGTGAATGTATAATGTATATGTAAAGCGCTGCGTAAATTGACGGTGCTATATAAGTACCTGAAATAAATATAAATAAATAAATAAATAATGAACACTAATCCAAAACTGGCCAACCTTGGCACAGGTCCACCATACGCGAAACATCGTACCAGGTTGACCACATCTTGAAAACACAGAGAGGAAGCTCCCCGGTACATTTTGGAGAGGCGGTCAGGCACCAGGTACCATCTAGAAAGCACCTTATGTCCTCCCTCCGCCAGGGCTGTGTTCATGATACCCTTATATGTACGAGGAGACCACTTCCACTAATCACTCATATCAATCTCCTTCCCTAAGTCCCGGTCCCACGCCAACATATACGGCAATTTCGCAGATGGGTAAACAAACAATTTGTACAGCATTGAGATGCCCCCTCTCCAAGCAACCCCATGTAAACAGCTGGACTCAAAAGCAGAGCACGTAATAATATCAGATGTGGATCTCTGCAACGAACGCAGAAAGTGCAGGATCTGCTGGAGACGGAAATGCTCAGAGGCACCTTCAACCGCTGCACAAAGTAGGAGACTGGACAAATTCCTTTATGGCCAAAAAAATCACCTATTCTCTGCAGGCCATTATCAATCCACCACTGGAATTCTTGTCGGCATAGGCCAGGTGGAAATACCGGGTTGTTGAACTGGAGTGTGGGGACCAAAGAGGCACAGCCCTACATGATGAATCCCAGACTTGCATAGAATGAGAGAGAGAAGAGACTAATATGTCTTTTAATAGATTAGTAACACATGAGGAGACTGAAGGAGTAAGCTGAGGGTTAGAGAGATAAATTTGGGTGTCGTCAGTGTAGAGATGGTATTGGAAGCCAAGGGAGGCTGACCCAGGGAGGAGGTGTAGATGGAGAATAAGAGAGGTCCAACAGAGAAAGGAAGAGGAGAGAAGAGGAGAAAGTAGAATTGTAAGTAATGCTAAAGTTGCAGCTGGATAAGTAGAATGAGAACCAGCGAAGAGTATAGTCATAGAGACCAAAGGCGTTGAGTTTTTTGAGGAGGAGGGGGTGGTCCAGTGTGTCAAAGGCAGCAGAGAGGTTCAAGAGTAGGAGTACAGAATAGTGTCCATTGGATTTAGCTGTTAGGAGATCATTTGTGAGTTTTAGGAGAACAGTTTCTGTGGAGCGTTGAGGGCGGAATACAGACTTAAGGGGATCAAGAAAGTTGTTCTTGGCGAGGTGGTCGCTCAGTCAGTTGTAGACCAGATGTTCAAGGATTTTGGAGAAAACGGGGAGCATGGAGATGGGGCATAGGCTGTTAAGATTGGTGGGGTCTAGTGAGGGCTGTGTGAGGGCTTTTTAAGTATGAGGGGGGGACTAGTGCATGTTTTAGAGAGTTAGGGAAGATGCCAGAATAGAGGGAGAGATTGAAGATGTGAGTTAGAGAGTGTAAGACAGAGCCAGAGGGTGACTGTAGCATTAGCGAGTGAACAAGGTCCAGGTGGCAGGTGGTTAGGTGGACCTTAGAAAAAAGTTTAGCAACCTCGTCTGTAGTGGTGAGGTTGAAGGAAAGAAACAATGATTGTACCTGTGGACATGGAGTGTTACATGGAGAAAGTATCTGTACAGCGGAGATCTTTTCACAAATTGTATAAAACTTATGTTTGAAGTGATTGGTGTTCTCCTGGGCAGTGAGTTAGTGGATGGAGGCAGTGGAGGACGAAGTAGAGAGTTAAAGGTAAAGAAGAGTTGAAGAGGACGGGATGATAAGTTGTTAATGAGAGTACAATGAGTGAGCATTGTCATTCCAAATCATTGGCGTCAGTGGGATAAAATAGGCTGTTATTGCTGGTGTCCATGAGATAAAATAAAGCCTCATTGTTATTGACAGTGTGATAAAACAGTCAGTCAGTGAGATAAAATAAACTCCATTGTTGGTGTCAGTGGGATAAAATGAGCTCTGTATAATTTTTTTTGTGAGATAAAATAATCCCCCTCCTTATTAACAATGGGATAATATAAACCCCATATCTTTGGTGTCAGTGGGATAAAAAAGCCCTATATCATTGCTGTCAATGACATAAAATACGCCCCATGTCCTTGGTGCCAATGGAATAAAATAAACTCCATATCATTGGCATCAGTAGGAAGAAGAATAAGCATTTGTTTTAAGTGAATACTTAAATCACACTCTTCTGCTGTGCCAGCCAACAGTTTTATTATCTGTGTATGCTTTGATTTCTATTTTATGCTATTGATATTTTTTGTGGATGTGTTTGCTTTTATTTGTTTGTTCCCATGTCTTTGGGGTGGAATGATGCTTGTATTGGTACACTGCCATGCTTGCCTTAATGTAGAAACCCTGTGTGTTTGGTAAGGAAGCTTTTTTTGTCATTTATTGCATAGGCTTTATATCATAAATAAATAAAAGGTTAAAAGGGTTCTACTAAATGAAGAAGAAGGTGCGATGGTGATATATATTTTTGGAATCATACCATCCCACATGTTCAATACAGCAAAACAAACACTCTTGCGCACGAATGTGTAAGCCAGGCAGTCCAAAGTTCAAGATGGACAATAGCTTTCGGCCTTGCTGCCCTCCAGGATAGGGATATCCTAGCAATCAAATGGGAAAACAGAAAAGAGAGGGCGCAGCAGCCTTGTGCATTAGCCTTTGATACATTTATTAAGAAAAAACATAATTAAAAACTACTCACAAAGGTAGAGAGAAAATCACACTTGTAACAATCTTTGACTTGTGACAGTCCGTCCACGGATAGCAGTCTCCATATCCTGAAGAGAGGACGTGAAAACTGCTGCTGGCTGATGCGTTTCGAAGGTTATACCTTCTTCCTCAGAGCCTAACAGTGTTTATCTCTGTCAGGGCTGGCTCAGCCCTTCCTTCTCTGAGCTGGCCGCTCAGCTGTCGGCTAATTGCCAGCTCTCATCTCTCTCCACAGTTAACCAGCTGTTGTGGATCTGCTCATGAGTCCCGCCTATTTAAAGATCTCCAGCTCATTTCATTCCTGCCTTCGCCTTGGTCACATCACAAGAAACCATCTCCTACAGTACGTTCCTGTTTAAAGACTGGCTTTGCTGACATCCCTTCTGGCGCCTTATCCTGCTTGCCGTTCCTCTACTTGGATCCCTGACTTCTGACCTGCCTGATTACCCGATCTGGTTACTGAACTCTGGCTTGGCTGATTACCCGATCTGGTTACTGAACCCTGGCTTGGCTGACTACACGATCCGGTTACTGGACTCTGGCTATGCTTTGACTAGGCTTACTCTATTTACCTTTTTATTTTTATTAATAAACAAGTGTGATTTTACTGTACTTCTGTCTCGGTCTGGTTCATGGTTTCTGACAGTCTCTTACAGCTACCTAAATACATGTGCTCATCTAGGAGGCACATCTCTGATTGGCGCCGGTGCCCCTTCCTCATCTGTGGGTGGTCCAGTGAAAGGTGGACCTTAGCTAGGCACCTTGGAATCCCCCATATACATACATACATATACACACGTAGAAACATCTGTGCACATGACACATGCACATGCATCCACTCAAAAGTGCGCATCTAAAAGTGCACTTGTTCCTAGACTGGCCCATATGCATAGGTGTAACATATTCATATATACACACATGATATTACATATTAGAAATCACGGATTGTTAGACATGTGCTAGTATTACGCCCCGGCATATATGAACCACGTGTAAAGCAGAGTGTGTGCAGAGATCATGCACAATAGACTGCAAATGGGAAGCATCAGGGTGCGAACTGGAACAGCAACAGTGGCCATAACACCCACATTGACATCCATACTACCCTAGCGGAGGCCATTTCAGATCAATCACCCAGGGGTACGAATCTCCTCTCCCTCATTCATTCCAGTCCTCATCTCGATTCCATAATGTGCACGATCGCTTGCCTCAACAAATGCCTCACCTTGAAAAAGCTCTGCAACACCCAAAGGCAGCGGGTGGAACGCATGCCATGTTGTTTACTTCTTTGTGCGGTCCAGGCGGCGGAAGTGTAATCCAGACGTCATTTCCCGTGTGCCCGCTGTCGCACGGGATCTACTTCAGCAATTGTAGACACTTTACGCCATCTTATTGAAGATACATTATAGAGGGCAAGGCAGACAAGCCTGCCATTTCGTTCGTCCCTCAAAAATAAAAAAGTGACACAAGGAGGGAAGGCGACTTATCAGGCTTGCAGAAACGGGGGGAAATAAAACAAAAACAACAAAGGAAAACAAAGGGAGAGGGAGTTCCAAACCTAAAAATGTTTAGTGTTTTGTATCATCAGATGAAAATGGGAACACAATTCAACATTCGTCCATGCACTTGCATGCAATAGCACGCACACATGCAAAGTGTGTATACATGTGTACGCAAAAGGGCACAGCTATCAGTGTATTTGTATACAAATTCTTTTCCACAAATTACACATCCCACATGTTGCCCGAAGTACATTTATTCCATTAATAGTTTGTCGGCAAAACAGTGGTATGGCTTAGAGTGCGACATGTATTGATGGGCTGGGGTTATAGTAGATGTACATACTAATTGAATGGCATTTAGTTTTCTAGAACAGTGTATCATAATCAATTGTTATTTAAAACTGTGTTTTTACTTTTTTTCACCCCTATTTGTATCTCAGTGCAGCTGATCTTTTACAGCGTCCTTTCAGCGACTTCTGACTGCATGGCATTTCTTCAGGGCGGATTTCCTAAAGGTGACAACAATGGACCATGTGTGTTGAAACAGAAACTTGTCTCCAATGGAAGCCTATTCCATTTGGGTGTGCGCAGGTGCTTGTACATATTTTTAAATTATTTTTATTAATTTAATAATATATATTTGTTATTATTTTAATTTTTTTTTTCTTAAAATGTATTGCTGTCACAAGGGGACTAACAAGACCCCTATGTGATAGAATTGGGCAAGTGGCAGGTCCTCTTTATAGAGACATTGAGGGCTTATTATACCACCAATCTTTTCCCTGCTCTCCACTACAGTTTACCAAGCACATATAATGCTTGATTAGCTGCTTCCCTGGCTACAGTATTCGGGGAATCACAACTCTGAACCTATAAGTTGATGAAATCCTAGAGCTTCCGGGTTCAGTCATCGCAGAAGAGATCAAAGAATTAGCGCTATCCCCAAAGGAACTGCTTGGTAATTTGGGTTCTCTGTTCTGCGTCAAACAACTGTAGCCACTCTGACACACCTGGTTGAATGAAAGTCACTGCATATACTTATAAGAACAGGAGTATAGATACTTTTAACCTAGGTTGTTAATTAGTACCAGAAAATAGACACAAGACCATTTAGTGGTAATTTAACTCAATGTTTTGTTACGGGTTAAAATGAATGGTGGTTTGAGCATAAATTAACTAGTCTAAAGTGCACTCTAGGAGAATAGCTAAGACAAGGTTTTCTCAACCAGGGTTCCATAGAAACCTAGGGTTCTTCCAGAGGTTGTTGAGTAATGAGCATTTTCTGCCTCTTGGATGAGATCCCACTGACTCCATTAAACTTTTTAGCTATCTGTAATGGCCTAATTCTTCCCAATGACCTCAAATGGGCAGCACAGTGGCTAAGTGGTTAGCACTTCCTCCTGGCAGCACTAGGGTGACCAGTTCGAATCTCAACCATGAAACTACCTGCCTGGAATTTGCATGTTCTTCCTGTGCCTGTGTGGGTATCCCCCGGGTACTCTGGTTTCCTCCCACACTCTAAAGACATGCTGGTAGGTTAATTGGCTCCTGTCTAAACTGGCCATAGTATGTGTATGAATGAATGTGAGTTAGGGACTTTAGATTGTAAGCTCCTTGAGGACAGAGACTGATGTGAATGTACAATGTATATGTAAAAGTGCTATGTAAATTGATGGTGTTATATAAGTACCTGTAATAAATGTAAGGAGAATTCTTCCCACTGACTATCACACTAATGTAGTACAGGTTGTAGATATAGCCAATTTTAGCAGGGGTTCCCTGAGATTGAAAAAATCCTCTGTCCTAGAAAGGTTGAACTATGTCCCCTGAGAGGTATTTTAATGGATATGTAGTAATGTTTGTCAGCTTACCTCTCCATGTGTTCAGCTTTGGAGGCCAGCCACTCTCACCTGGCTTCCTAAGTAATCTCTCTTTAAAGTATGGCTCCACCCCAACCCCTATCAGGGAACTCTATATTAATCTGTGCACTGCAAGCCAGCCCTGCTGATCAATATTGTGTTTTTGGCTTCCATGTGCTACTTGCTCTGTGTTCTACGTCTGGTTCTAGTTACCGATCTTGGCTTGTTCTTGACTATTCTTACCTGCTTGTTGCCCCGACCTTTGGCTTCTCCTGACTATCCTTTTTTGTTGCAGTCTGCTGTTTCCTCTCTAACTCCATATAGTCTACCGTGAGCATGGGAGGCCCTAGGGGTTGCGACCTGGAGCTAAATCCCTCCCCACCACTAGGGGCCTCTGGTGAACACCCGCTGGCTCTTAGGTTCCGCACCCTGGGAAATATAATGCTCAAGCTCCCAGTGTCATCAGAGTACCTACTCTCCTATATCACCTAGAGCTCCATCCGCAGCAGTCAGCCGTAGGGTCCACTAACTTGCAGTGCACTCCAGACCCCAACGGGGTGCATCTTTCGCCTGGAGTCAGGTGACCTGACAGGTACTTCTTAGCATAAACAATAGGTAAAGGTCTCTGTAGCAGCTGTAAAGGGACAGTCTGTAAAGGGACAGTCCTAACTCTTCAGGCAGCTAAAGTTGGGGCCCAGATGTACCATTGTTGCACATAAGAATAGTCCCAGTCAAGCCTGCAGGCAGCAATAAGGTTACTAGATGGTTGTATGGTCAGTTGTATGGTCAGTTCTTAAAAGGCTCAGTCTCTCTAAAAGCAGATAGTAAATCACCACAGCAACAGCCCACCAGTCCCAGTGATATTGCAGCTTACCATCTGGTCACACACAGGGATTAGTCCACTCTGGTCTGCATCCAGGTGACTCTGGCTGTTGGCACCCCTGAACTTAGAGCTCTGTGTCCCACTCAGGCCACTGAAATGCAGCAGTGATGGTGCACACTGGACAACAATGTGCACTCTCCAGGCTCCCTCATGGCAGGAGTAAGCTGTGTCCTGTACAGCCTGAGAAAATGCAGCTCTTTCCCCTTCTCCTGGCAATCTCCTTTCTGGGAAATGCAGTTCAAAAGCTCTTGATCACAGTAGATTCTCTCCTTTGGACTACAGTTCCCACAGTGCAGTGCTACACGACTCAGTCCATTGAACTCTTCCTGATCATCAGCCCCCTCCTCTTGCTGATATAGCTGTTATCTAGATCATCACTGTGGGGTAGCAGTTACAGAGAGCAGCTGTTTCACAAATTCTCCATTCTTAGCCAAACATCTGGCAACAGGAGGTTCCTGATCTCTTGCTGCTTGGCATCCTGAAGCCATTTATAGTGGTCCTGGGATGACCCAGAGGGATGAAAGAGCCAATAGGAACACCACAGCACTGGAGGAGGGCAGGCACTTCAAATTACTGTAAACGTAGACAAGTAGCTCTACAGCAGGGATGCCCAAACTGTGGTCTGTAAGCCACATGTGGCCAGCAGAGCCCTCTGATGTGGCCTGCGACCTCAAACCAGGGAAGTACATACCAATGCTCTAGGATGGTGGGTCCGCAACCCCAGATCATGATCAACAGGTTGCCAACCCGCCACCCCAGAGCATCAAAGGGCATGGAACCAGCGCCGGCAGCGGAGGAAGCAGGCGGCTGCAGAGGGAGCATGACCCCTCATAAGCTTATGCTTCCTCTGTAGCCCCAGCTTCTGTCCCAGGTGGAATGATACCAACTGCACTTCCCCTGGGACCTTTCCAGGAGCTTGGAGAGCGATGCCAGCAGAAGCTGGAAGAGGAAAAGGTCAGGGTATTAAATATCACAAACACTGCACTTTTGCAATGGTCACATTAGCACTTAAACGGGTTTTTAAGCTTCTTGCAGGAGTTTTGGTGCACTTTCAGAAAGTGCACCACACCCGCAAGATATAATAGAAGTCCATGGCAAAGCGCAGCTAACCACAGGAAAGCCGCAGGTGCACCTGCGGATCACTGTGATAGCAGCCTTATAGGGGACTCAGGAAAGTAAAGGCTCATTTATATTTGCGGTTTGAGAGGTGGTAAGACCCCATAGTTCATTGTGGTTTGCGACCAGTTACCAAATCACTTGAGTGGCCTCCTGCTCTTCAAAAGGTTGAGCAACCCTGCTCTACAGCTGTGAGCTGGCTTAAACCTCTGGACTACCAGGGCGTTTATAAACGGGTATGCTTACCCCTACCCCTTACCAAATAGGGTTATGCTTACCCCTTATAATAAAAAAAATACAGCGCTGTCTGAAGAATATTTCCAGGAGAGACAAGATTATGATCACCTGTCTGTTCTAGAAGATATAAATACTGGGGTCTTGCTGCAGTTTAAAATGTGAGATACCCACAATCGGCAAAATGTTAAACAAAGAAACTGCGCTATATGAGACCAAGATGTAATTTCACAATTGGTGCTGCATAACTTTGAATAATAAAAATACAATTATCTAAATATAATCACTTCACAGTAATCTATCTCTACAGTGTTGCAAATAATCGCATCATAAAAAGAAATCACATCTTGAAGTATTAAAAATGTACGTGTGGGAGTTGTTATTTTCAAAGAGAAGTGTGCTGGTAATGCTGTTGATAGATTGCTGGTCACAATATAAGAAAATCTCTCCTTCATATAAAATAGTTAATTTTTTATAGAAGTTTACAGTTTTACACTATGGGAGTTCTTTTCTTTTCTCATTTGGTTGATGGCTGACTGAGAGATACTTGGGAAAGACTGGAGAGAAGGAGAAGTGTTATCTAATCGGTTTATTAAGAGACTGTGGCTGGGTCATAAGCCAAAAAGCGGAATTGATCTCTTGATAAGAGATCTGAGCAGCTGGTAAGAGGCTGTGATTTCCTAGGTGGAAGAAAGTCTCTCCTTCATATAAAAAAGTGACATCAAACTTGAAAAACACCATAGAAAATAGTGATGAAAGATAGGAAAGTCCTTCCATCTAGGAAATCACAGCCTCTTACCAGCTGCCCAGATCTCTTATCAGGAGATCAATTCCGCTTTCGATCAACAGCATTACCAGCTCACTTCTTGTTTAACATTATGCTTACCCCTAATTGGGAGACAAGGAGAAAGCGTTGTCAACCTATAACCGGAAGTGCCTGAACAGGAACTTTCATGGCAGGATCATCGGATATTTTTTTAATGAAAGCTGCAGGTTGTAAATATAACAAAATAATTTGTTAAAGGGGAACTATACTCACCTCCTTTCCAATGCTGCAGCCTCCCGAGCTCCCTGCTGGCTGCTGACATCTTTGTCTGGTCTGCTTCTGGGTACTCATCTCTGGCCATTTTCTTTGGCTACCCCGAGATGATGGCAGTCCCACACATGTGCAGAAGTTCATTCATCTTGGCACTGCGCAGCTCAGTGTACAATTGCAATGTCAAGATGAATGAACTCCCACACATGGAAAGAGATCAGTGTGCAGCTCTGTGTACGGGGCAGATAGGCTGGTAAGAAGCTTTAATGCAGAAGAGACACAATATGCCTCTCCTGTATTAAAAATCCTGCCTGTACACCAATTTTTTTTTCTAAAATTCCACTTTAGATTACATTAACAAGTTAAAGGGCTTGTAAACCCTCATGTTGTTTCACCTTAATGAATCCTATGCATTAAAGAGGAGTTCCACCCAGGGGGTCCATTAAAAAAAAAAAAAAAATTAAAGTCAGCAGCTACAAATACTGCAGCTGCTGACTTTTAATTGGACACTTACCTGTCCCTGGGTCCAGCGATGCGGGGGATCGAAGCCCCGCTCGTCCCCCCCCTCCGCTCGTTGGCACCGGCATTTCAACTGTGGGAGCCGGGCTGTGGCTTCACAGCCTGGCACCCACTGCGCATGCGCGAGCGGCGCCGTGCGCCGTGATTGGCCGCTCAATCACCTGGGACCTGTAATGGGTCCCAGATGATTGACAGGAGGGAGGGAGCAGAGCCGAGCCCTTCCTGTGCCGAGGGGGAAGTGATGTCACCAGCCCAGGCAAAGGAAGAGGCAGACTACGAGGGACCACCTAGCAACAGGCATTTAGAGGTAAGTAAAAAAAAAAAATATCCAAATGTTTTTTTTGTTTTTGTTTTTAGAATTTTTCAGGTATTTTTGTTTTTTTGGGTGGAACCCCACTTTAAGGTGAAAAAACTTCTGACACAGACCAGCCCCCCAGCCCGCTCCCCCGTTTTACTCACCTAAGCCCATTCGTTCCCACGGAGGAGACGCGCTCTACCTCTCTGCCGAGTTTGGCATTCTGTGTCTATGGACGCAAATGCTGGATTCGGGAGGGCTCCCGCATGGTAATCCCCAGGGAGAGCGCTTATCCTAGGGGCTTTTCTGATGCGGGGAGGAGCTGATAGCTCCGCAGGGGGACCACCGAAGGTGAGCATAGGGGCCATTTGTGCAAAACGAACTGCACAGTGGAGGTAAGTATTACATGTTTGTTATTTAAAAAAAAAAACAAAAACAAGAGTTTACAACCCCTTTAATATTTATATGAGATTGAGATTTACGTATACTTTGGGGTGCCAAGTTTTCTGTGCCTACAGGCACCTAAGATGTAAATCCAGTCTTAGACATGATTACTCTTAAAGAGACTCTGTCTTTGTCACACCCTTTGAGGGCAAAGTGGCAGAGCATCTTGGAAGTGCACCCCCTGGCAAAATTATGCTCACTTTTGTTTGGCTCCCACGTTACTTGGTTGGCTCCATAACAGCCACTTTAAAAAACCTTGAGCTCCTGGGTACATGGGAGCATGTGATCTTCTCTTAAGCTGGCCTTTGATGGATTAAAATTCGACCGGTTCAGCAGGGTCCAGCCAAATTTTGATCAATCTATGGACAAGCTGGTTGTACAGTAGTCCATCTCTTGAACGATTTCTGTATAACCAGCCTGTCTTTGCTTTGCTCGATTAGTGCCACTGGCTAGGGCCGGCAATACTGATCATCGTACTCTGACGGCGGGAAACTCTCCCTGCTGTCAGAATACAATAGCTCTGCAGGAGGGATTCCTCCATCAACACCGAGTACCTTACTGTAATTCAGCAGTTCTCAACCTTATTAAGACCAGGACCTTGTAAATTCGTCTAAAACCTTCTGGGCCCCATCTGTAAAAAAACAGTTTACACTCACATAATAAAAGTATAGGGAGACAAAATATGTATTGAAATTCTGGAGGGGGCTCGGTATCACTGTGGGGGAATAAAGGTTCTGGAGGTTGTTAGGGGACTGCATTAGACTTGTTGGCCCTGTAGGGGATGCGGTTTCTGGAGAGAGCCAGGGGCAACTCTCGGGAGCCTGGGAGTTTTGCAGGAGCAATTAAGGGGAGTTGACGGGACTGTAAGGGCTCAGGGGCACTGTGGGATAATGTTGGGGGCCCTATGAGGGGCTTGGGCTCTGCAACAAGCTAGGGGGCACTGTGGTTGAGAAACACTACTCTAATTTTCATGTCATCCAGTGTAGCTTGATTTCTGGAAAAATAAATCAAGCACTTCTGAGTGGGTCTCCTTTTGTTACATAATTCTGTGCCCTGAAGATTTCCCTCTCTCCTGTCAATACATTAATTTCATGTCTTAGCAGTTACTTTCCCAGAACACTACATTATCGAGAATAAGCTGATTCTACTGAACTGTTTCCAAGCAGACACCAGAAGCACCTTGTGCCTTTCAGGGCTTCATGATCAATATTGAATGGAATTAAACTCCTGAATATACTCACCTCCACCTTCAAGTGGCGCAGTGGTTGCATCCTTCAGTGGTCGCTTTCATCTTCTCCCGTGTACCAGATTTCCGGCCTCTGGGGGATGATGTCATCCCTCACATGCGCACAGGAGTCAGTCATTTTGGCACAGGTGGAGTGTGCCATCTGCAGCGCGGTGTACATTCAGTAGAAGACTGCGAGCAGGCAGGTAAGTGTCTTGCTGCAGCAGAGATATGCTATGTCTGTTCTGCAATAAATGACTGCCTGCTTGTAGTTTTGGACAATAGTCCAAAACTGCGTGGTCACCTTGACAGGTAGTGAAGTAAAAATTTCCCCAGTGGGCACACAGTCAACAATAAATGGCTGACAGAGGTTCCTCATAAATAAAAGTCTGCTATTGAACTTTAACTACTTGTCTACAGTTTTATTGCTATAAGGTGTCAGCTGTGGGTCGAATCCCGTATATTTACGCGGTCCCGCACATCTGGGTAGGGGTACGCATGTGTGCCGTCAGTGGCTCTCTCCCGCTGTGACCACACACAGCAGAAGCTGATCGGCTGGTGCACGGTACTCGATGTCCGCTGGCAACCGCCGATTGTCAGGCAGAGACACAGAGATGCGATCTGCATATGTAAACAAGACAGATTGCCGTTCTGACAAGGAGGAAGGTGTCAGGTCACCTGAGTCCAGGTTACAGATGCACCCCGTTGGGGTCAGGAGTGCACCACAAGGTAGTGGACCCTACGGCTGACTGGCTCCAGGTCGCGACCCCCGGGCCTCCCAGCTCACACTCATGGTAGACTACAGGAAGGTAGAGAGGAAGCAGCAGACTGCGACAACAAAGGATAGTCAGGAGAAAGCCAAAGGTCAGGGCAACAAGCAGGTAAGGATAGTCAAGGAACACGCCAAAGTCGTGATATGAAGCAGACAAGGACAGTCAAGAATAAGCCAACATCAGTAACTAGAATCAGACGTAGAACACACAGCTAGGAGCACACGGAAGCCAAACACACAATATTGATCAGCAGGGCTGGCTTGCAGTGCACAGGTTAATATAGTGTTCCCTGATAGGGCCTGGGGTGGAGCGATGCTGTGAGGAGAGATTACAGCCAGGTGAAGGGCGGCTAGTCTCTTAAGTTGAACACATGGAGAGGTAAGCTGACAGACAAACATTATTCCGGATCCATGAAAGTACCCCCCCCCCTTATGAGGCCTCCCCCGCCTGGGCCCAGACTTAGAGGGAAACCTCAGATGAAACCTCCTCAACAGACGAGGCGCAAAGACCTCAAATGCAGTGATCCAAGACCTCTCCTCAGGAGCAAAACCTTTCCAATGCACGAGGTACTGAAGAATGCCTCTACAGAGCCGGGAATCCAGAATTTGACTAACCTCTTACTCCTGATTGTCCTCAGAAACCGGGCTGCGGTAGAGAGAGGACGAGAGAACTTATTGAGGACTAAAGGCTTCAGAAGGGCAACATGGAAGGGGTTAGAGATTTTGAGGCTTTTAGGAACCTGAAGTTTGAAACAAACTGGATTCAGTTTAAAGGTTATAGTGTACGGACCAATGAATCCTGGGGAAAACTTCAGAGAAGGAATTCGGAGCTTGATGTTCCTGGCGGAGAGCCAGACTTTGTCCCCTGGCTGTAGAGAAGGTGGTTTACGCCTGCAACGGCCGGCAAAGCCTTTGAATTTGTCAGCAGCTGCCCGGAGGGAATCATGAACGTCACCCCAAATGGAATTGAAAGGCTACTGAGCTGTAGCTAAACTGTGAAAAAGGGTGTCTTCTAAAAACTGGTATTTACATGATTGTTGTGAGAAAATTCTGCCCACGGGAGTGGAGGACCAATCGCATAAGAAGACCAGCAGGGGCTTGTATGGAGGATTTAGACTGAGTACAGACATGACAAGCCTTAACGTATTCTTTGACAACGGAGCGGAGATTAGGCCACCAGTAGTGGCGACTGATGAGCAGAAAGGATCGGAGGAACCCAGCATGACCTGCCACCTTGGAATCATGTCCCTTAGCTCTTAGTTCAGTGGGGACGAAGGTCTTGCCAGAAGGAGTTTTTGACTCCAGGGTGGTAGAATGGGCAACAATGCATGAGGTCGGAACAATTGGCTCCGGTTGAGGGGTGGACTCCTCATCCAAAGAGTCAAATGACCTAGAGAGTGCATTAGCCCAATCGTTGCAGGGACCAGGTTTGTATGTAATTGTGAAATTAAAATGGGAAAAGGAAAGACTCTACCTGGCCTGTCTGGGATTTAGACCTTTAGCATTCTGTAAGTACTGTAGATTCTTATGATCAGTAAAAACCGTTATGGAGTGACCTCCAAGAGATGACGCCACACCTCTAATGCCAATTTAATTGCAAGAAGTTCCCGATCACCAACAGCATAATATAATACAATGGGGGTCAAGGCCTTGGGTAGAATAAGGAAGGATATCCACTCCTGGTGGAGTATCCCTACAGACATCTTAATGGGGAGAGTCTGGAAGCAGATAGGGCCCCCTGGGAGAACAGTGCCATCAATTGCCGAGACTAACAGTGGCGTAGTGAGGGGCAAAAGGGTATGCTTCATGGAAGAAGCAGTTCTCCAGTCCATAAAATTGCCAGCAGCCCCCGAATTCAGGTATGCAAAGATTGATTGAGGGGAATCGCCTACATGAAGGAACACTGAAAGAAGACGAGAAGGTGATTTCTGGGTCCAATATTCCACCTTCCAGATGTATTAGACCCGAGCGTTTCCAGGACGCAGTGAGCAGGAGTCACAAAAATGACCCTTGCCCCCACAATACAGACACAAGCCCAGAGCTCTGCGCCTAGTATGTTCTTTGGGGGTTAGCTTGGTCCGACCCAGCTGCATAGGTTCCTCAGCAGGCAGAAGATGCTCCACGGGATGAAGGGAGGGGAGTTCAGACTGGCTAGGGCCCAGGGGGTGCTGGCGTCTTTTTTTCTAGGAACGAAATATTACAGCACACACATGCAAAAAAATTACATGTAACGCCTGCAAGGCTATTTATAACACTTGAACATTTTCAAAAAATAGGGGGATTTGGTCACACCATATGGCTATTTGGTGCTTAAGCCCACTTACTGCAACAAATTACCCCATTATCAGTGGGTCCTACGCTATCCATAGAATGGAAGATCCTGCTTCTCTGAACCATGGGAGAAATACACTCCTCTATATGGGAGAACTAAAGGACTCCTCCTCTAACACAATTGGACACTAATTAGAGGCAATGATGAGGAAGTGGGGTGCTCTTGCCCAAAGGGATTTGGTCAGAATCCATACAATAGACAAACAAAGATTTGGGGGGCACACCCTAAAAGATGCATTAAAGATGGTGCAGTCATAAGACCATACAACAGAACAAAATATATCAGCGCACACATGCAAAAAATGACATTTAACTCCTGCAAGGCTATTTAAAACACCTGAACATTTTTAAAAAATAGGGGGATTTGGTCACACCATATGGCTATATGGTGCTTAAGCCCACTTACTGCGACAAATGTTTAGGTGTTTTAAATAGCCTTGCAGGAGTTAAATGTCATTTTTTGCATATGTGCACTGATATATTTTGTTCTGTTTTATGGTCAAATGGCTGCACCATCTTTAATGCATCTTTTAGGTTGTGCCCCCCAAATCTTCGTTTGTCTATTGCATGGATTATGACCAAATCCCTTTGGGCAGGAGCACCCCACTGGATGGAGTTTGCGTCCCTGCAAAGCAAGGAATAAATTCCATCTCTTTCCCTAGTAAAATCACCTCACACAGTACACATAAACACTGGTTAGACGCACAGTTAACCCTCTGATCGCCCCTGATGTTAACCCCTTCCCAGACAGTGTCATTAGTACAGTGACAGTGCATATTTTCAGCACTGATCACTGTATTAGTGTCACTGGTTCCCAAAAAGTGTCAGTTAGTGTCAGAATTTCTGCCGCAATATCGCAGTCCCGCTATAAGTCGCTGATCGCCGCCATTACTAGTAAAACAAAATAAATAAACAAAGATATCCCATAGTTTGTAGACGCTATAACTTTTATGCAAACCAATCAATAGATGCTAGCTGATCGAGTATGTTATTATAGCAAGATTTATATTTACCAGCTTTGTGTTTAATAGTCACACAGACACCCGAGATTGTGATATCAACCACAAAGATGTCTCTAATCACAACACTGGGTTTATTCATTTATCTTTTTGCCGCCGTTGCTGTTTTTGGTAGTCGCTAAACATTCACACACAGAGGGAACATTAACGTCTCAATATTTACACTGTGATAACAGGCCCGGTAATGATAAGTGACAATGCCGCACTTCTACGCCAGAATGAAACAATATAACCCTTTATTTTCACTTTTCAGGAATAAAAATGCCTCTTGATTATGATAAGAATACGTTCCCAAAGCAAAAATTCAACAAAGATTTCCTGGACATAACTAGATTTCCTGAATTCCCAGCTGGAAAAAAATCAGTATGTACAGTATGCATGAAAGAATACCTTACTCATAGGGGCAGACTGACCATTCGGGCACTCAGGCACTGCCCAAGGGCCCCATGCCACTAAGGGGCCCCATCAGGGTTGCCAGCCTAAATAAAACCAGGGACAGTATGTAAAAATCTGTGTTTTTTAAAAAATCCCAAGATTATAGCTGCCCCGCCTCTCCAGTACCTTTTCAGTGTGTGTATGTGTACTCTGTGTGTGTATACTGTGTGTGTATATTGTGTGTCTGTGTGTGTATACTGTATGTGTGTGTACACTGTGTGGCCCCATAACCTGTTGCCTGGGGGCCCCATAATCTCCTGTTGCCCGGGGACCCCATAATCTTCTCCTATTGCCCGGGGGCCCTATAATCTCCTATTGACCGGGGGCCCTATGAGTTGTCAGTCCGCCCCTGCTTACTCATAAACCGAAAGTAATACGTTCACAATAATAATACCCAGGCATTGGTCTCTACCAATACCAAAGAACCCCTCTGTGCACAGTCCTAGTTCCTCTGGCAGGAATTTTGTAACCCTCTAGTTTACATTTAAACACTTACGGGCCGCCGCACGCCGATATACGTCCTAATTTTTACGAGCAATATCGTTGTTATGGCAGCAACTAGCTGCCATGACCCTGGTATCCTCTTCATCGGCGGCGGTCCGCTTTCCGATAATAGTGGTCTCTGTGGTGGATTCACCGCAAAATCACTTTTATTGGTGGTGGGAGAGGGCCCCTCCCCTCCCGAGGCGCTCAGGTGCCCTCCGCCGCTTACCGGAGCCATCGGCAGTAGCGGAAGCGATCGGATCCTTTCTCATGCTGGGTATGGAGATAAGTGAGGGAAAGATGGCCTCCCCACCCATCTCCATACTTCAAAACGTCACTTACGCCTATAGCTCCTAAAGGGCCATATTTTTTTTTACATTTTTTTTAAATAACAGCATTTTTATTTTTTTATTTTTATTGCATTTTAGTGTAAATATGAGATCTGTGCTCTTTTTGACCCCCAGATCTCATATTTAAGAGGTCCTGTCATGCTTTATTTCTATTACAAGGGATGTTTACATTCCTTGTAATAGGAATAAAAGTGGCACAACATTTTTTTTTTTTAAACGTGCCCCGTGCCGTCGAGCTTGCGTGCAGAAGCGAATGCATACATGAGCAGCGTCTGCATATGAAAACGGTGTTCAAACCACACATGTGGGGTATCGCCGCGATCGGTAGAGCGAGAGCAATAATTCTAGCCCTAGACCTCCTCTGTAACTCAAAACATGCAACCTGTAGAATTTTTTAAACAACGCCTATGGAGATTTTTTAGGGTAAAACTTTGTCGCCATTCCACGAGCAGGCGCAATTTTGAAGCGTGACATGTTGGGTATCAATGTACTCAGGGTCATGGAACCACTAGCGGAACACGTTCGCTCAAACCCCCTACTCACAGGAGTCACAATAGGGAAAACATCGCACAAAATCAGCCTCTTTGCTGATGATGTCATACTAGTACTCACCAATCCAAATTCCTCCCTTCCTGAAGCACAAAAATTGTTAGACTGGTTTGGTCGCGTATCATATTACAAGCTCAACGTAACTAAGTCCCATATTCTAGACCTTAAACTAGACGCTACTTCTCGAAACCTGATACAAGCACAATTCCCCTTTGCTTGGGCCGACCACAGCATCCCATACTTAGGAATCCACCTTACGAAATCAGTTAAACTCCTATTTGCAGCCAATTTCAAACCTCTCCTCGCCACTTTAAAAATAGAAGCACAGGCCATAACCAAACACAACCTTTCCTGGTCAGGTAGGCTGGCAGCATTCAAAATGATACACCTACCCCAAATCCTATACCTGTTCAGAACTTTACCCGTACCCCTACCTAAATACTACTTTAAATCATTGCAAGCCATACTTAACAAAACCATATGGAATGAAACCAAACCTAGATGCGCACATTCGACACTTAGAAATCACAGATTGGCGGGGGGCTCAGGGACAATAGATTTCGAAGACTATCACACGGCAGCGATACTGGACCAGCTTGGTGAGTGGTTCCGCGCAAAACCTAATAAACTTTGGAGCTCAATAGAACACTCCCACCTACTTCGCCCAAACCTACAATCTTGGTTGATGAGCTCACCCTGGGGCCCAAAATTGTCAGCGGCAACACCTCCCACCATGGTAGCGTCAGTCTCAGCATGGAAAAAACTAATACAAAACAGCGGCGACACACCCGATAATCCTCCCACTCCTATCCCTATTGAAACCCTCCATCACCTCTCCCCAGACCTAAATTTAAACCAATGGGCCAAGAACGGTATCCGAACCTTACAACACATTCTACTCATAGACAAACCCAAATCTTTTACCCTCTTGAAACAAGAATATAACTTACCCCAAACAGAACTCTTCACCTACCTCCGAGTCACCCACTGCCTTAGAAAATCCCACCTTCAGTTATACACTATACATCCTAAAGCATGGGATTTTCTAACGTCCTCCATCCCCAAACGCAAGGGGATATCCCTACTTTATAATATCCTACACCATAAACAGCAGTTTACCAAGAAACCCCCTCATATCCACTGGGAACATGACTTAGGTCAGACCTACACGGAACACCAATGGCAAAAAGCGATCCAGTCAGTATATAAATCCACAAAATGCGCCACGCTCTGGGAAAACACCCAAAAAATACACCTCAGGTGGTACCTAACCCCATCCAGAATTGCTAAATTCAATCCTTCTATCAGCGATCAATGCTGGCGCGGGTGTTCAATCAGAGGTGATATGCTTCACATTTTCTGGACATGCCCACAATTGCGTAACTACTGGAACAAGATCTTCCAAATACTATCAGACGTTGTACACCAAGATGTACACCCAACACCTGATCTAGCTGTGCTAAACCTCACTATTGAAACAATACCAACACCTTACAGACACATAGTGACCCATATTCTGTTAGCTGCAAGATTATGTATCGCAAGACTATGGAAAACGGATGCTACCCCCTCCGTTGAACATACTCTAGATACGGTGAACCTCCACTACAGCTTTGAGTTGATGATGGCCTCTAGCGCGGGCCTTACACACACTGTGAAATATAACTGGAGGCCATGGGAGATGTGGACTGGAGCTGCATCATTCCTTTCATGACCAATCACCTGACGATCAAGAAACCTTTCTTATTTTCATGATAAGCAACATATCGTTACCGTTTTTTTTCTCGATAATTCTTTTTTTTTTTTCTTTTTTTTTCTCCCTTCTCTTGAATACTCCTACTGCTTTTACTTATAGACTCTGTCTTACCTATGATCTATCTAAACCGGAGACTGTCCACGCAGAGTGCCACCCCCCCGGGTGAAAAGTGTTCCCATTAGGGCGCCTGGGGTAGTGCTACTCATGCCATAATTAACCTCCGATATCGGAAGAGGCATTTTGACAGCTCTCTGCTATATGCTATAGCATTAATCAGATAATCTGTTTCATTGTATACATCTAAACGACTGTACTGTACCTAATATACAATGTGCACATTGTATTGTTATATACTCTTTGCAAAATTAATAAAAAAACCATTGATGAAAAAAATGTACTCAGGGTAACATTATCTTTCATAATATAAAAAAAAAATTGGGCTAACTTTACTGATGTCTTATTTTTTAAAAGTGTATTTTTTCCAAAAAACGTGCGCTGGTAAGACCGCTGCGCAAATACGGTGTGACAGAAAGTATTGCAACGAACGCCATTTTATTCTCTAGGGTGTTAGGAAAAAAAATGTATAATGTTTGGGGGTTCTAAGTAATTTTCTAGCAAAAAAAACTGTTTTTAACTTGTAAACAACAAATCTCAAAGAGACTCGGTCCTTAAGTGGTTAAAGGAAACCAGAACCTTGTGAAACTACTATTTGTTGAGCTGTCTGGTTTTAGTCATTTCTAAACCCCTGGCCTGGCTTCTGGTGTGTCTCTGCACCTTTAAAGTGGTTAGAAACCTCTGAAATGAAAACTGAACTAAGCATATCCTTCTATAGTGTGTATCTGGCTCTATCCAAAGCACCTAGTTTAACCTGAAGACTAAAGCCTCGTACACACGATCAGGTTGTTGGCCAACAGAGCGTCAGACTTGTCTTGCATACTAACGGCACACAATTGTCGTCCAACAAACGCAAACGTAGTGACGTATTACGTGGAATTTCAGCTCTTGGTCGCCACCCTTTGGGCACCTTCTGCTAATGTCGTGTTTGGTGAGCACTGATTCCGAGCATGTGTGTTTGTACTTTGGACTTTTGTGTGACGGACTTGTGTACAGACGATACGAAAATCTGACAACAGACCGTTGTCTGCCAAAAATTTACTAGCCTGCCATCCAAGATTTGTTGGCTGAAAGTTGGCCAACAATTGTCTGAAGGAGCGTACTAACGGTTGGGATTTTAGGCTAACAGTCTGTCATCACACAGTCCCCTGCCAACAATCGGATCGTGTGTACGAGGCTTAAGCCTTTTTCTGACACTTGTTGCTTACAAGTAAAAATCTGTATTTTTTGCTAGAAAATTACTTAGAACCCTCAAACATTTTATATATATATATATATATATATATATATATATATATATATATATATTTTTTTTTTTTTTTTTATTTTTTTTAGCAGAGACCCTAGAGAATAAAATGGCAGCCGTTGCAATATTTTATGTCACACTGTATTTGCACAGCGGTCTTTCAAACTCAATTTTTTTGGAATAAATACATTTTACTAAATTAAAAACAAAACAAAACAAAAAAAAAAAACGCAGTAAAGTTAGCCCAATTATTTTGTATAATATGAAAGATGATGTTACGCCGAGTAAATAGATACCTAACATGTCATACTTTAAAATTACACACTCGTAGAATTGTGACAAACTACAGTACTTAAAAATCTCCATAGGTGCTGCTTTAACATTTTTAACGCTTACCAGTTTTTAGAGTTACAGAAGAGGTCCAGTACTAGAATTATTGCTCTAACTCTAACAATCGTGATGATACCTGACATGTGTGGTTTGATGGCTCCTGCTCAGGAACCTACAGTGAGGTCAGTGACTGGTGAGGCACTGGCTAGTATCAGAGCCAGATACACACACAGGTTACATACGCCGCAAACGTTAGAGTGAGAGCAATAATTCTAGTGCTAGACCTCCTCTGTAACTCTAAACATGTAACCTGTAAAAAATTTTAAAGTGTCGCCTATGAAGATTTTTAGGCACTGAAGTTTGGTTCCATTCCACAAGTGTGTGCAATTTTAACCACTTATAATAAAGGAATGAAGAGAAATCACCTATGAGTTGATTCCCAGAGAACTCCCACCACATCCCATGGAGAAACAATTTTTAACCACTTCAGCCCTGGAAGATTTGGCTGCTCAATGACCAGGCTACTGCGTCGCTTTAACTGACAATTGCGCTGTCGTGCGACGCTGCACCCAAACAAAATTGACATCCTTTTTTTCCCACAAATAGAGCTTTCTTTTGGTGGTATTTAATCATCTCTGCGGTTTTTATTTTTTGCGCTATAAACAAAATAAGAGCAACAATTTTGAAAAAAACACAATATTTTGTACTTTTTGCTATAATAAATATCCTCAATTTTTTTTTTAAAAAAGCAAATTTTTTTTCTCAGTTCAGGCCGATATTTCTTCTACATATTTTTGGTAATAAAAATCGCAATAAGCGTATATTGATTGGTTTGCGCAAAAGTTATAAATATACAAAATAGGGGATAGATATATGGCATTTTTATTATTATTATTTTTTTTACTAGTAATGGCGGCAATCTGCGATTTTTATCGGGACTGCGACATTATGGCGGACACATCGGACACTTTTGACACATTTTGGGGACGATTGACAATTATACAGCGATCAGTGCTATAAAAATGCACTGATTACTTTATAAATGTCACTGGCAGGGAAGGGGTTAACACTAGGGGCCAATGAAGGGGTTAACTGTGTTCCCTATGTGTGTGTTCTAACTGTAGGGGGAGGGGACTGACTATAGGAGATGACAGATCGTGGTTCCTAGCTATTAGGAACTCACGATCTGCCTCTCCTCTCCTCACAGAACAGGGATTTGTGTGTTTACACACACACGTCCCCGTTCTGCCTCTCGTGTCTGCAATTGTGCGTGGCCGGCGGTCATTGTGACCGCCGGTCAGGAGCATCGGCACTCCAGCGGTGCAGCGCGTGCGTTCGCGCGCCTACTATCCCGCTTAAAGGAGCTGACGTACAGCTACGACGGTTCGCGGGATCATGCCGACCTGCCGCCGTATAATGACGGCGGCTGGTCGGCAAGTGGTTAAAGCGTGACATGTTAGGTATCTATTAGCGTAATCTTTCATAGTATACAAAAAAAAAACGGGCTAACTTTAGTGTTTTTTTTTTTTTTTTTATTCATGAAAGTTTCTTTCCAAAAAAAATGCATTTGAAAAATTGCTGCTCAAATACCATGTAACATAAATATGACCACCCTTTTTGTTCTATAGGACGTCTGCTAAAACAATATATATAATGTTTGGGGGTTCTACATAAATTTTCTAGCAAAAAAATTATGATTTTTACATGTAGGAGAGAAATGTCAGAATTGGCCTGGTTGGCAAGGGGTTAATTACCATAAGTAAGTAACATACAAATTATTATATATTATTTTTAAGGTAATTTACTATATTTTCAAAATCTGTACTCAAGCAGGTGGCTTAATGGACAAGTTGAAGTTTGAAGATATGACTTTCAACCAGTAATTTCTCAGTAAATAGATAAATAATAAATTATTATCTCATAACATATAGCATAATAATATATAATTTAGCTTGATTAAAAAAGTACCTTTTCAGTAGCAGCAGATTTTCATTCTCCCTCCTAACTGTGTGAGAAAAACCTAGGATTGTGGGTAAATCTTATACCCATAAACACGTTTTTTTCCTGGTAGTTAGGAGGGCTGGGCTGGAAGGGAGTATTTGTCTTTTTAGACACTGCAGTGAGAGGCATGCCTCCCCTGCAGCATTTTTATTGGACAGCTTAGACTAATGGTGCTTTACCATTGGTCCAAGACTCCAAGCTGTCCATTGAGCTCAGTGCCTCTGACAAGTGAGGAGAGGCACTGTGAGCTCTTCCTCTCAGTCTGCTGCAAACAGGGTGTGCCAGCTTGTATTTAAACTGGCCGCTCTGTATATAGCTTCCGAGAGGCTGCACAAGGGGCCCTGTATCTCCAGAACCATAGGTCGTAGGAGCCCCAAATTTTGAACAGTGGTGGGCTACGACCCTCGTAGACGATCTTTTGGGGTTTTTTTTATATTCATGGCAGGTGAGGCTCTGCCTCACCTGTCTCCCCTGACTCCCTGCTCCTGCAGCTCTTAGTGTCTTATGTGAGACCAGTAATTGAAGGGAGAAGAGCTGTAGCTAAAACAGTGTTGGAAACCTGACAGAACTCAGGTAGGTGTTTGGAGGGGTAGGGTGAACAGTGGGGAGTTTTCATAGCTTAATGCAGGGAATGCATTAAAGTAAAAATCTGTTAGGCCCTATTCACATTTCACATAGTGGGAACGCGTGATATTTTGCGCAATTTACACATTTCCAGGTGTCATGCATAGGATAGCCCACTACCTTAAATTGGCTGCCCTATGTGTGTTTGTCGAGCCAAAGAAGGACCAAATTTTGGCCCCAAGCCAGGTTTGCTTTTGTCACATGGGTTTTATATATTCTTGCAACAATCGCAGCAAAATAGAACCGCATATGGGGTGCCCACCCCCTGCTGCTTCCCTGTTTCTGGGCTTACGAGAGCCATTGGTGAAGTCCGAAAACCATCCGATGAGCACATTTGCTGGGCAGGAAGTCGAGTGAGGCCAGGCTGCCACTCATCTCTATGCCCTTGGAGGACCAGAGCATCATTTTAGGTAACTTTCGGTTTTTTAATTTCGCTTTTGGTAAATGAGAGATCTGGGGTTCTTTTGACCCCAGATCTCTCAATAAAGAGGACCTGTCAGCCTTATTTCTTTTACAAGGGATGTTTACATTCCTTTTAATAGGAACAAAAGTGATAAAAAAATAAATAAAAGGACAGTGTAAAAATAAAAAGTAAAATAAATAAAACAAATGAAAGCACTCCATCACTCCCTCCGTGCTCGCGTGCAGAAGCGAGCGCATGTGTAAGCCGCGCCCGCATATGTAAACGGTGTTCAAACCACACATGTGAGGTATCACCGTGATCATTAGATTGAGAGCAATAATTCTAGCCCAAGACCTCCTCTGTAACTCTAAACAGGTATCCTGTATAAAATTTAAAGCGTCGCCTATGGATATTTTTAAGTACTGTAGTATGTCACCATTCCACGTGAATGCGCAATTTTAAAGCATGACATGTTAGGTATCTATTTACTTGGTGTAACATCATCTTTTACAATATACAAAAAAATGGGGTAACTATTGTGGGGTTTTTTAATTAATGAAAGTGTTTCCTCCCCCCAAAAAAATGTGTTTGGAAGGCCGCTGCGCAAATACAGTGTGACATAAAATATTGCAACAACCGCCATTTCATTCTCCAGGGTCTGCTAATGTATAAAATGTATAATTTTTGGGGTTCTAAGTAATTTTCTAGAAAAAAATACTAATTTTTACTTGAACAAAAAGTTTCAAAAAACGCCTGATCTTCAAGTGGTTAACTCCAGGCAAACAGCTAAATACATAGAATGCTGAGCAGAGAATCAGGAAGGGGGGAAGCAGTACAAGGAGCCAATCAATTCATGTGCTGAGAAGAAGCATGCTGATAGGAAGAGTGAGCAGAGCGATAGAGAGATGAGCTTATTACTGTGCTGCTTCTCCTTTCACTGTCCAGTCACAGGCTGGGGGTGGGTCCAGGATGACCTCGGCTCAAAGGAGGTGGGTTGAATGAAGCTGGCCGTCAGATTGAGGAGATCTAGTATCAGAAAAAAAAAGTACTGCTGGGGGAAATCTCTGAATTGAAGATGATACAATCTCTTAAAGAGGAAGTAATCCCTCTTGCAAAAAAAAAAGGCAGCCGACATGTCGCCCGGGGCTTGCGCTGTGATTGGCCGGAGCCGCGATGACGTCACTCCCGCGCAAGTACAACTGAAGCAACGGCACATACGTGCCGTTGCTTCAGTTGGCTTAAATGCGCATGTGCTGCATGACGTCGGCACATGCAAATACAGGGATATCTCCTAAACCGTGCAGGTTTAGGAGATGTCCAGTGCAGCTACAGGCAAGCCTAATTATAGGCTTGCCTGTAGTTTAAAGTAGTTGTAAAGGGTTTACAACCACTTTAATAAGCTATTCATTTTTATCTTTCTGACAAGGGTTAAATTCCTTAAATTCTTTAACCGTTTCCCGACCGCCTCACACAGATATACGTCGGCAGAAGGGCACATACAAACAGATTAACGTACCTGTACGTTGCCCTTTAAGAGGTGCCTTGCGGACGCGCACCCGCCGGGAGCTCCGTGAGTGTGATCGCGGGTTCCGCAGACTCGATGTCCGTGGGGATACCCGAGATCGTCTCACGGAGAGGAAGAAACGGGGAAATGCTAATGTAACAAGCATTTCCCCATTCTGCCTAGTGACACTGACACTGAACACCGCTCCCTGTAATGGGGAGCGGTGTTCAGTGTCGTGTCACACATAGCCCCTCCCCCCCACAGTTAGAATCACTCCCTAAGACACACTTAACCCCTACAGCGCCACCTAGTGGTTAACCCCATTCACTGCCAGTCACATTTACACAGTAATCAATGCATTTTTAATTGCATTGATCGCTGTATAAACGTGAATGGTCCTAAAATCGCGCCAAAAGTGTCAGATCTGTCTGCTGCAGTCATGATAAAAATCGCTGATTGCCGCCATTACTAATAAAAAAATATATATATTAATAAAAATACCATAAAGCTATCCCCTATTTTGTAAGCACGCAAACAAATCAATAAACGCTTATTGCGATTTTTTTTACCAAGAATATGTAGAAGAATACATATTGGCCTAAACTGAGGAAAATAAATGTTTTTTTATATATTTTTTGGGGATATTTATTATAGCAAAAAGTAAATAATAATGCGTTTTTTTTTAAATTGACACTATTTTTTTGTTTATAGCGCAAAAAATTAAAAACGCAGAGGTGATCAAATACCACCAAAAGAAAGTTCTATTTGTGGGAAAAAAAGGACGTCAAATTTGTTCGGGAGCCACGTTGCACGACCGCGCAATTGTCAGTTAAAGCAACGCAGTGCCGAATCGCAAAAAGTGCTTTTGGTCTTTGGCCAGCCAAATGGTCCGGGGCTTAAGTGGTTAATGGCTCAAACAATATTATATCATAAAATGTATAATTTTTATTACATTTCCATTAAAAAAAGATACAATTGTACAAATGACATTAAAAGTACTGAAAAGAGCATAAGATCATAGAATACAATAGTCTGTGTACTTATTTGTGGTGTGTACGTGCAGAGAAAATTTTCAACGCGTTTCAGAGTCAAAATAGCTCCTTCTTCAGGGCAAAACTCTACATGAACTGTAGTATGATTTATGGTAAGAAATCACAAAATTGTAGAACATCCAACAATGACATATCAATAAGCAAAAAATTGCAAAACATGTATGATGTACTTACAAAGTGCTCCTCATTCATAGGGTAAAAGCCAAATTCATAAAAACCAGTAGAAAACCATTGCCTGATGGTATCACTGTATACAGGTGTGCACACTCCCAAAAGAAAACGGCTGGATAGCTGGAAAAGACGAGGGCTTAATGAGAGGATATGAAGTCCAGTCATTTTTGAAGGCCGAAAAGGTGCACATTGAGACCACCTAGCATGGACACAGAGGTGAAAATTGGAGATGTGGTCTATGATATAGACAAAATTCTATATGTGATCTGGTAGGGAAAGAATAGGTCACATACCACCAAGTGTATACTAAGGGGAGGGAATCCAGGTAAAGGATATAGGTAGGTGTCCTGAGTGTCTCACATGGTGTCTATAAAAAGCAATGAATAAAGAATAAGGTATGGGCAGTATGTGGCATTATGATGATTATATACAGTATCTCACAAAAGTTAGTACACCCCTCACATTTTTGTAAATATTTTAATGTCTAAACCACTGACAACAAAAGTGAGTACACCCCTAAGTGAAAATGTTCAAATTGGGCCCAATTAGCCATTTTCCCTCCCTGGTGTCATGTGACTCGTTAGTGTTACAAGGTCTCAGGTGTGAATGAAGAGCAGGTGTGTTAAATTTGGTGTTATCGCTCTCATTCTCTCGTATTGGTCACTGAAAATTCAGCATGGCACCTCATGGCAAAGAACTCTCTGAGGATCTGAAAAAAAAAATGTTGCTCTACGTAAAGATGGCCTAGGCTATAAGAAGATTGCCAAGACCCTGCAGCACGGTGGTCAAGACCATACAGCGGTTTAACAGGACAGGTTCCACTCAGAACAGGCCTCGCCATGGTCCACCAAAGAAGTTGAGTGCACGTGCTCAGCATCATATCCAGAGGTTGTCTTTGGGAAATAGATGTATAAGTGCTGCCAGCATTGTTGCAAAGGTTGAAGGGGTGGGGGGGGTCAGCTTGTCAGTGCTCAGACCATACGCCGCACACTACATCAAATCGGTCGTCCCAGAAGGAAGCCTCTTCTAAAGATGATGCACAAGAAAGCACGCAAAAAGTTTGCTGAAGACAAGCAGACTAAGGACATGGATTACTTGAACCATGTCCTGTGGTCTGATGAGACCAAGATAAACTTATTTGGTTCAGATGGTGTCAAGCGTGTGAGGCAGCAACCAGGTGAGGAGTACAAAGACAAGTGTGTCTTGCCTACAGTCAAGCATGGTGGTGGGAGTGTCATGATCCGGGGCTGCATGAGTGCTGCCGGTACTGGTGAGCTACAGTTTATTAAGAGGACCATGAATGCCAACATTTACTGTGACATACTGAAGCAGAGCATGATCCCCTCCCTCCAGAAACTGGGCTGCAGGGCAGTATTCCAACATGATAAGGACCCCAAACACACCTCCAAGATGACCACTGGCTTGCTAAAGAAGCTGAGGGTAAAGGTGATGGACTGGCCAAGCATGTCTCCAGACCTAAACCCTATTGAGCACCTGTGGGGCATCCTCAAACGGCTCTGTGATGTCGTCATGGAGGAGTGGAAGAGGACTCCAGTGGCAACCTGTGAAGCTCTGGTGAACTCCATGCCCAAGAGGGTTAATGGTGGCCACACAAAATATTGACAATTTGGTCCCAATTTGGACATTTTCACTTAGGGGTGTGCTCACTTTTGTTGTCAGCGGTTTAGACATTAATGGCTGTGTGTTATTTTGACAGGACAGCAAATTGACACTGTTATACAAGCTGTACACTCACTACTTTACATTGTAGCAAAGTGTAATTTCCTCAGGGTTGTCACATGAAAAGATATAATAAAATATTTACAAAAATGTGAGTGGTGTACTCACTTTTGTGAGATACTGTATATACTGTGTATATATATATATATATTTTAGCTGGAGTTCTGCCCTAAGGGTGTCTGTAGACGGGCAGGTGCAAGGTACCAAACTGCCAATTCTCATAGCACTCACTTATTACCGCATCTCTGCCAGCCCACTTCTGAATTGGGTATATTGCTTGCTTTTTATCTATGTATTTCTGTTGGCAGTCCCACCATGAGATAATATTAAACATTGAGTCGTTTCTGGAAAATTTGGAATCCAACTATAATATGATCTGTCATTTTGGCTTCAGAACTGTGCTAATCCTGTTGGATCTGTTGGACTGGTAGTTTGGGGAGTGTGAGGACCTCTCCCATTAGACCTGACCTACACAGTAAAGTTCATTTGTCACCTTAATTGTTTACAGTTTGTTCCCTGACTGACGTCCAGAACAACAGCTGCCGAGCGTAGGGTATGATGTCATCGGCACTGCTAGTTGGGAACATTCCATATAAGCTGACCCTGAGATTCTTTATAATGTAGCAGCACCATCCCAAATAACAGGAGGATTCAATAAAACCCGCACACTGAAGTTATAAAGAGTCTGGATTGTGCTCCTTTCAAAATCACTTAGTGAACCCTCAGGAGAACAACATTGTAAGTGTTATTAATACCATTTAAGTGCCTGTATAGTGCCTATATAGCAATGTGGAAATCTCCTAAAATGAGGGGAATTCCCCTATAAGACAGTTATAACCAGAATACATGTCCTCTCCTCACTGGAAAATTAACTTTTTTGTTGTTTTTTGACAACTCTAACATTTTGGATTTTGCCTCACTTTTTTTCTTGGTGACAATGGTCACCTATACAAATAATTCAATAAATAGTACAGTACACAAAGGCTGAGGGCATATGGGCGACTCTGCCACTAACGATCCTGATGCTGACAATTTGTATTTATCCTCATAGACTGCATCTTTCACAGTGAGGTCCAGGCAATGTCTGGTAACACAGGCGACCAGCTGGAGGGATATCAACTGGCAACACAGGCGAGTGGCTGGAAGATTCTCAGGACTTGTAACACAGGTGAGTGGGTGGAGAATTTTCAGGGCTGGTAACACAGGTGAGTGAATGAAGGAGTCTCAGGGCTGATAACACAGCCGAGTGGCTGCAAGAATCTGATGATTGTAACACAGGTGAGCGGGTGGAGAAGTCTCAGGGCTGGTAACACTGGTGAGCGGCTGGAGAAGTCTCAGGACAGGTAACACAGATGAGCGGGTGGAGAAGTCTCAGGGCTGGTAACACAGGCGAGCAGCTGGGGGATCTCATGATTGATAACAAAAGTGAGTGGGTGGAGAAGTCTCAGGGATGGTAACACAGGTGAGTGGGTGGAGGATTCTCAGGGCTGGTAACACAGGCAAGCGGCTGTAAGAATCTCATGATTGTAACACAGATGAACGTGTGGAGAAGTCTCAGGGCTGGTAACACAGACGAGAGGCTGGGGGAATCTCATGATTAATAACACAGGTGAGTTGTTGGAGAAGTCTCTGTGCTGGTATCACAGGTGAATAGGTGGAGGAGTGTCGGGGCTGGTGACACAAGCAAGCGGCTAGAAGAGTCTCATGATTGGTAACACAGGTGAGCGGGTGGTGAAGTCTCAGGGCTGGTAAAACAGGTCAGCAGGTGGAGAAGTCTCAGGGCTGGTAACACAGGTGAGTGGGTGGAGGAGTCTTGGGGCTGGTAACACAGGTGAGCGGGAGAAGTCTCAGGGCTGATAACACAGGTAAGCGGGTGGAGAAGTCTCAGGGATGGTAACACAGGTGAGCAGGTGGAGGAGTCTCAGGGCTGGTAACACAGGTGAGCGGGAGAAGTCTCAGGGCTGATAACACAGGTAAGCAGGTGGAGAAGTCTCAGGAATGGTAACACAGGTGAGCAGGTGGAGGAGTCTCAGGGCTGGTATCTCAGGGGCTGCAAGAATCTCATGATTGTAACACAGATGAGTGGGTGAAGTCTCAAGGCTGGTAACACAGGCAAGCGGCTGGGGGGAATCTCATAATTGATAACACAGTTGAGTGGGTGGAGAAGTCTCTGTGTTGGTATCACAGGTGAGTGGGTGGAGGAGTGTCTGGGTTGGTGACACAAGCAAGTGGCTAGAAGAATCTCATGATTGGTAACACAGATGAGCAGGTGGAGAAGTCTCAGGGCTGATAAAACAGGTAAGCAGGTGGAGAAGTCTCATGTTAGGTAACACAGGTGAGCGGGTGGAGAAGTTTCAGGGCTGGTAACACAGGTGAGCGGGTGGAGAAGTCTCAGGGCTGGTAACACAGGTGAGTGGGTGGAGGAGTCTCAGGGCTGGTAACACAGGTGAACAGGTGGATGAGTCTTGGGACTGGTAACACAGGTGAGTTCCAAAGCATATTAAATAGGAGCTGCATGGTATTGGGTTCCTGCCATATACCTGGTTGCCGATTACATGCCCAGCCACCTCGGCTTCACCAGGTGCGGTTTCTCTGTGCTGCTATGGGTGGAAAGCCAGGAAACATATTTCCTGGGCATATCCAGGAAAATCAGTCCCCTGTGTTGTGGTTGAGTATGAATGCAGTGGTTTCACACTTGTCCCGCTATCAGAGCTAAAGCTCTCCAATAAGCAGGGGACATGAGCTATACTCATGGGAGAGCTCTAGCTCTGACAGCAGGGGAGGGGGATAGTGGGGGGGGGGGGCAATTGGGTGCTGTGTAGGCAGGGGCGGACTGACCATTGAGCCACTCGGGCACTGCCCGAGGCCCTGGGCCACTAGGGGGCCCCATCAGGGTTGCCAGCCTCAGTAAAACCAGGGACAGTATGTATAAATCTGGGTTTTTTTTACATCTGTCTGTGTATACTGTGTGTACATGTATGTGTATACTGTGTAATTGTATACTGTGTGTGTGTATACTGTGTGGCTTCATAATCTCTGATTGCCTGGGGGTCCCATAATCTCCTATTGCCCGGGGGCCCCATGAGTTATCAGTCCGCCCCTGTGTGTAGGACCGCTGAAGATAGACTTACATACAGCACAGTAGTCCAGCTCTACAGCTGCTATCCGGCCACAGGAATTTGCAGCGCAGCAGATTATTTCAACTTTTGAAACAAGTAAATCTGCTCAGTCTAATACTTTTACAACCCTCAATTACATTGTTCATGTTTTATCTAGAGGACAACAAAAAAGCAGAAATACAGGTGCCTCAGGATAATGCCTGTGTTGAAAAGTATAGACTAATCCTGAAGCGATAGGTCAAACAGACAAAAGAGTTGCACTCCATACTCCGAAGCGCGTTTCCTGGTTCCCAAATCATGCTACCATGCACAGCTTGGAGGCAGCTAGCTATTAACTGAAGCTGTCAGTTCCTTCAGGCCCGGGACACTTCACCCTGCTGGTTCTTATCAGCGACCCCTCTTGACTATCTCTGTCTGCAGCCAAGATTTAAAGTGTGGACTGCATGGACTAAACCCCCTTTGACTCCTTCCCAATGGTAAATTAAAATTTGATAATTCTATAAATTCATTTTAACAGTCTAGTCCAAGATGCTAGGTTGTAGATGAAACTACTATAAGGAACATCACTAGTCTGTTCAAGCTGTCCTGCTTGCCATCACCTCACTGTGCCATAACTTGGATATAATTCAATGAGCTCCATCTGCCGGTGAAGACCATTGCTGGCCTGCGTCCTGGACATTGCTGTTGCTATCTGTTAAAGGGCCCTATCCTACTCCTATCTGGTCTCTCGTTAGGATATGAAGGTTGAATAGCCCGGCCTGGGATCCCCCTTTAGTGTGGTATCATATTGCATTAACCAGTGATTCCAGTTTATCCTCTAGTTGGTATTCCACTGTGTGTGGTGTGTGTGTGCGTGTGTGTGTGTGTATATATATATATATATATAATTATATATATATATATATATATATATATATATATATATATATATATATATATATATATATACGGTATATGTATGTATGTATATTGTGCCTTTGTACCGTTGAACCGTAATTAAGCTGTGTTTAGGGGATTTCTCACCTGAGTCTTGCCTGTTATCCAGAACTCAGTTGATCAATAACCCCTTTTTATACATATACCTTTTATTCCAGTAAAAACTAAGATAATATCTACTTGACTTGTGTTTGGAGTGTCATTTAAAGGTGCCTGCCTGCAAGAAGATGTCTGAACCCAACATTAATAGTGGTCTTCCGGGAGCTGAACTTTTCCCCACTTACCATGCCTCATTCTATACTGTGTCTCTGTATGGAGGTGGCCATCTTGGCAGAGGCAGGGCTTTGCCTCCTCAAAGCCCCCAGCAAGGAGAACAGTGAACGGCACAGAAGTGACATCCCCAAATCACACTCCAGATCTCTTTAGCCTAGCAATCAGAGGCAGTAGTACTTTAGATCTTACATTGCAGATACACAACTATAAAGCTGTAGGCACAGGAGTGAGTAGGCACACTCACATACTGGGAGCTACACTGCTATTTTTCATATAAAAAGGTAGATTTTTTTCAGGGTACTGCTTAGGCATAATTAGCATTTCTAGATGTTCCTTAAAACATTGCAAAGCTTAATTTTCTTGAGTTCAGTTCCAATTTTAAAATGTACATTCACCCTTTTTAAATTGGAACTGACAAGGGTGAACTAACATCCTACAACCTCCCCAACTCCCCCGTCGATGTTGTACTTACCTCCATGGGTGATGAGTGCACATGCAGCCAGTGTAATGGTTCGGGGAATTTGAAATTCCCACTCTTCTCCCTCTTCTTTCTGCAGGGATTCTGGGACAGATCAGAGCAATTCTGATTGCTAAGTGCTGGTACAAAGCATCACTCATCCTTCAAGAGGAAGAAGAAGGATTTCAAATCCCCGAACAGCTACACAGGCTGCATGGGCACAGCTGGTAACCCATGGAAGTATACAAAGACCCAGGGGGGAGGATGTAGGGCAGTGGTGGCTGGTGCTAAACTTTTGGGGGGGGGCGCCAAACAAACACCCCCCCCCCCCCGGGTTCGTACTCCCCTCTTCTCCATTGCAGCGCCGCGGCTTCCTCTGCTTCTCTTCCTGGCCAACCCGATTTGCCTCCTGTCCTGTGTGGCTGGGAGGAGAACCTGAAAGACAATAGAGAATATTGATTGAGTGGGTGGGTTTGGGGTGCAGTGCTCTGCTCCCGGAGCCCAACCTTTTTCAAGCCAATTAGAGTCTTAGGCTCTGATAATGTGGCTTGAAAAAAAAACAAAAAAAACATATGAGTCCGGTGCCCCACATGCATCCACGCATGCAAACTAGGGGGGTGATGCCCCTGCGCCCCTTTTGGACTAGCTGCTCCTGATGTATGGTATTAGTTCACCTTTTCATTTCTACGTGAAAAGGAGATTTAAAGTGATTGTAAACCTTTTTTTTTAATAATAAACATATTATACTTACCTCCACTGTGCAGTTAGTTTTGCACAGTGTGGCCCCGATCATCGTCTTCTGGGGTCCCCCGGCAGCTCTCACGGCTCCTCCTCACATCGGTAAACCCCCTGGGAAAAACAATCTCCTGGGGGGTTACCTTGCGGGCACACTCCCGAGTTCAGCATTTGTGTCCATAGACGCAGACTGCCAGACTAGGCCCCGCCCCCCGGCGCCCGCGTCATTGGATTTGATTGACAGCAGCAGGAGCCAATGGCTGCACTGCCATCAATCTATTCAATCAAGAGCCGAGAACCCCGAGCAGAGAGGAAGAGCGCGTCTCCGCTGAGGGAACGAAGGGCTCAGGTGAGTAAAACGGGGGGGGGGGCAGTCAGTGTGAGGATGCATTAAAGTGAAAAAAACATGAGGGTTTACAACCCCTTTAACCCTTTAATGTAAATTTTTACATTTAAGAGATATGTTCAGGCAGATGTAAAATTACTGAGCATTTGAATTGGTATTTTTGTAATACATAAACTACGAAATTTGAATGCAACATACATTCAAAAGTGGGCAATAGTACCCTTTTGAACCAAGAGACATTTCATCTTCTGGTACAAATATTCTATTCATGGGACTGTTGAATGCTTCCTCCTAAAAATGGATTATACTGGGTTTCTATCCAAGCCTTTATGTCCTTGTGGTGTACCCTCTGCCTGGCCTTGTAGGATTGTCAAATTCACTTTAGCTTCACCTGCTCGCTGCTATTGGGTTAGAGGCTTAGCCCCCACAGGGAATGAGATTGCGATCTTCGCTCCAACCCTTACCCTTACTCTGCGTTACTGCCTTCTGCCTTTTTAAATGCTGTAAAAGAGTGAAGATGTTGGGGAATAAGAAGGAAGCCACGGAAGAACTCCTAAAGCACCTTCCACCGAGCTCCTCAACGATGGGGAAGAGAAAGACAAAGAAGGAGAACCCTGCTTCCGCCACTTCCATCAAGACCCCAGATTAATTCCCCTTGACCTCCACTTCTCTCCTGGCTGGCACCAGCCTGTCGGGGTCAGCCAAGCCGACTCTGTCCGCAGACGGGCTCTCCACCTTGGAGCCCTGGATTAAGCAGACAGTCATGCTGAAACTGAAAGAAGTGGATGGGCGAGTCCTTGACATGACCAAGAAGGTTTTCGGTAAGAAGATGATCCTCAAAGAGGGGTTCAGCAAGGTGGAGATGCTGTCAATGCAGATATTCAAAAGTGAGCAAGTGTATCCTATTGTACCAAGGGACATTTTATCTTCATGTAAAAATATTCTATTCAAGGGACTGTTGAGTCCTTCCTCCTAAAAAGGGATTGCACTGGGGTCTCTGTTATAAGGACACATAAAATCTTATGGTGGGGCTGTCTAATCATTTCTGATGAAAGGTCTGCCAAGTGGCCCCCTCACCTTGTACTACAGATACAGTGGATATTTAAAGTCTGTTGAAATGTCAGGTTTCTGTGATGTAAAAAAAATGAGACAAAAATGTATTATTTCAGAACGTTTTCCACCTTTATTGTGACCTATAAACTATACAACTCAATTGAGAAACAAGCTAAAATCTTTTTTTTTTGTTGGGGGGGGGGGTAAAAATAATAAAAAAAAAATGTGCTTGCATAAGTGTGCACACCCTCTTATAATTGGGGATGTAGCTGTGTTCATAATTAAGCAATCACATTCAAACTCATGTTAAATAAGAGTCAGTACACACCTGCCATCATTTAAAGTGCCTCTAATTAACCCCAAGTAAAGCTCAGCTGTTCTAGTAGGTCTTTCCTGACATTTTCTTAGTCGCATCCTACAGCAAAAGCCATGGTCTGCAGAGAGCTTCCAAAGCATCTCATTGTTAAAAGATATCAGTCAGGAGAAGGGTACAAACAAATTTCCAATGCATTAGATATACCATGGAACACAGTGAAGACAGTCATCATCAAGTGGAGAAAATATGGCACAACAGTGACATTACCAAGAACTGGACGTCCCTCCAAAATTGATGAAAAGACCAGAAGAAAACTGGTCGGGGAGGCTGCCAAGAGGCCTACAGCAATATTAAAGGAGCTGCAGGAATATCTGGCAAGTACTGGCTGTGTGGTACATGTGACCACAATCTCCCGTATTCTTCATATGTCTGGGCTATGGGGTAGAGTGGCAAGACGGAAGCATTTTCTTACCAACAAAAACATCCAAGCCCAGCTAAATTTTGCAAAAAAACATATCTGAAGTCTCCCAAAAGCATGTGGAAAAATTACTTATGGTCTGATGAAACAAAGGTTGAACTTTTTGGCCATAATTACAAGAGAAATGTTTGGCGCAAAAACAACACTGCACATCACCAAAAGAGCACCGTACCCATTGTGAAGCATGGTGGTGGCAGCATCATGCTTTGGGGCTGTTTTTCTTCAGCTGGAACAGGAGCCATAGTCAGGGTAGAGGGAATCTTGAACAGTTCCAGGTACCAGTCAATATTGGAACAAAACCTTCAGGCTTCTGCTAGAAAGCTAAACATGAAGAGGAACGTCATCTTCCAGCATGACAACGACCCAAAGCATACATCCAAATCAACAAAGGAATGGCATCACCAAAAGAAGATGAAGTTTTGGAATGGCCCAGCCAGAGCCCAGACCTGAATCAGATTGAAAATCTGTGGAGTGGTCTGAAGAGGGCTGTGCACAGGAGATCCTCACAATCTGACAGATGTGGAGTGTTTTTGCAAAGAAGAGTGGGCAAATATTGCCAAGTCAAGATGTGCCATGCTGATAGACTCATACCCAAAAAGACTGAGTGCTGTAATAAAATCAAAAGGTGCTTCAACAAAGTATTAGGTAAAGGGTGTGCACACTTATGCAACCATATTATTTTATTTTTTTTATTCTTACTTCCACTTAAAAGATTTCAGTTTGTTTTTAAATTGAGTTGCACAGTTTATAGGTCCCATTAAAGGTGGAAAACATTCTGAAATGATTTATCTTTGTCTCATTTTTTTACATCACAGAAACCTGACATTTTAACAGGGGTGTGTAGACTTTTTATATCCACTGTATACCTGGGACTGGTGCCTAATCCTTCTCTCCTTATCTCCCTACCATTATTACTGATAAGTCTAAAAAAATTCTCTTTATGCTACAGCCAAACGAGTTCCAGTCTTTAATCATTTAACCCCAGATATCATGATTTTATATCATGACTTTATTGTTATTAATAATGACTGGGTTTCCAGAGAAAACCTGGCATGTTACGCCCAATCCATAAACAAGTCATACACCAGTTGTGCTGCTTAAAACTGTTTTTTTTTTTTCTCAATCACTTTTACACATTGTGAAGACACTCAGGATCCAGCTGTCAAAATGATAGCTGGTCCTGACGATTTCAGGAACCCCTCCCAGAGGGCGGCTATAGGCACAAGCCTACCGTGCCTATTAGAAAAAGCCCAGTGCAATAAGGAATAGCTCTGACCAAATTGGTTAGTCCTATGAAACTCCAAACACAGGTTATTGTCAAAGAAGTGACAAATATTTCTGGCCCATTACCCTTTTCACACAGCAATCAGACTTTTGGGGTATACACACACAATTGAAAAATGAAAAATTGATTTTTGATTGATATGGGGAGGTGGGTGACAGATGATCACTGCTGACAGATGAGGTGGGTGACAGATGATCACTGCTGACAGATGAGGTGGGTGACAGATGATCACTGCTATACATAGGCCTCTCAGAGTATTTGTAACTCTATTTGTCCAGTCTGATTACAATGTATATACAGTCCAAATTTTTTTTTACATTTCAAATAGAGTGGGGATGGATTAGAACCCCCGGGGCTCTGCTAGGTAGATTTTATTTTAATTTCTTTTCAACAATCTTTTACCAGACAAGAAGTAAGGGAAAATCTGCAAAAAAAGAAACAGACAATGAAAAAATGTTATTTCCATTAAGTTGATTGAGTCTCTATTTTTATTTTTTTCACTTAATATGTACAGTGCCTTGCAAAAGTATTGACCCCCCTTGGCATTTTTCGTGTTTTGTTGCCTCACAACCTGGAATTAACATGGATTGTTTGAGGATTTGCATCATTTAATTTACAGAACATGCCCACAACTTTGAAGATTTTATTTTTTTTTTTTTGTGAAGCAAATAACAAATAGGACAAAATAACAGAAAAAGTCAACGTGCATAACTATTCACCCCCCCTAAAGTCAATACTTTGTAGAGCCACCTTTTGCGGCCATCACAGCACCAAGTCGCTTTGGATAAGTCTCTATGAGCTTGTCACATCTTACCACTGGGATTTTTGCCCATCCCTCCTTGCAAAACTGCTCCAGCTCCTTCAAGTTAGATGGTTTGCTCTTGTGAACAGCAATCTTTAAGTCTGACCACAGATTTTCCATTAGATTGAGGTCTGGACTTTGACTAGGCCATTCCAACACATTTATATGTTTCCCCTTAAACCACTCAAGTGTTGTTTTAGCAGTGTGTTTGGGGTCATTGTCCTGCTGGAAGGTGAACCTCCGTCCTAGCCTCAAGTCACACACACAGTGGTACAGGTTTTGCTCAAGAATATCCCTTTATTTAGCAGAATCCACCTTTCCCTCAACTCTGACCAGTCTCCCAGTCCCGACTGCTGAAAAACATCCCCACAGCATGATGCTGCCACCACCATGTTTCACTGTGAGGATGGTGTTCTTTGGGTGATGTGATGTGTTGGGTTTGCGCCAGACTTAGCGTTTTCTTTGATGGCCAAAAATTTAAATTTTAGTCTCATCAGACCAGAGCACCTTCCTCCATACATTTTAGGAGTCTCCCACATGCCTTTTCGGAAAATCAAAACCTGACATTTTGTTTTTTTGCTAAAAGTAATGGCTTTCTTCTGGCCACTCTGCCATAAAGCCCAACTCTATGGAGCGTACGGCTTATTGTCGTCCTATGTACAGATACTCCAGTCTCTGCTGTGGAAGTCTGCAGCTCCTCCAGGGTTACCTTAGGTCTCTGTGCTCCTCTCTGATTAATGCCCTCCTTGCCCGGTCCATGAGTTTTGGTGTGCGGCCGTCTCTTGGCAGGTTTGCAGTTGTGCCATGTTCTTTCCATTTGGTTATGATAGATTTGATGGTGCTCCTAGGGATCATCAAAGATTTTGATATTTTTTTATAACCTAACCCTGACTTGTACTTCTCAACAACATTGTCCCTTACTTGTTTAGAGAGTTCCTTGGTCTTCATGGCAGTGTTTGGTTAGTGGTGCCTCTTGCTTAGGTGTTGCAGCCTCGGGGGCCTTTCAAAAAGGTGTGTATATGTAATGACAGATCATGTGACACTTAGATTGCACACAGGAGGACATCATTTCACTAATTATGTGACTTCTGAAGGTAATTGGTTGCACCAGAGCTTTTTATGGGCTTCATAACAAAGGGGGTGAATACATACGCACATGCCAATTATCAGTTTTTGATTTCTGTGTATATATTTTTCAAATTTTACTTCACCTACTTTTACTATTGTGTTCTGATCCATCACATATAATTCAGGTTAAAAAAAACATTGAACTAAAGGCTGTAATGTAACAAAATAGGTAAAAAGCCAAGGGGAGTGAATACTTTTGCAAGGCACTGTATTTACTTCCATTACATTTTATTATACTGTTAAAAATATTTTGTTAATTTTTAATGAGATCTGTTCCCATCATGAATGCTATGGCTCACCATTTTATTGATATAATCAGTCATAATGGGCCAGTTTGTATAATAATTTTAGATCACCATACAGTTGCTTGTGTTTTATTTATATATGGGTTAAAGACTTTTAATATTAATTGAATAACATGGGAAGTTATATTTTTACAACCTTTTTTTGTAGCCATAAAAAAGGGCCTTTGAGCCCTGAAACGCATTGGCCATTTTATGTTTTCTTGTTATGAACTAACACTAATATTAAAAGATTCTGCACTCTTATCTCTTTGGTCTAGCACTCTCGTTATTCATTTTATACATGTGTTCCAAATTCTTTGTCCCCTGGATAAGGGTGCCCTGTTTTTTGTTAAGGGCAGCCTCACCGGAGCCACTGTGCACCATTTGAATAAGATTAACTTTCTACAATCCTAAACTAATACAAAGTTCAATCTGGCACCTCGGGTATGTATGTTCTAAACAACAAAAAGCCTGATGGGGTTCTAGCATTCCCCTACTTAAAGCAGAACTTCATTCTTTCAATCAGCTTTGACCTACTTTAACCTTAAAGTGGTTGTAAAGTCAGAAGGTTTTTTATCTTAATACATTCTATGCATTAAGATAAAACGCCTTCTGTGTGCAGCAGCCCCCTTAATACTTATCTGAGCCCCATCTAGATGCAGCAATTTTGCAGGAGTGTCTCGGATGCCCAGGACTCCCCTCCTCATTGGCTGAGACAGCAGCGCGGTGCCATTGGCTCCTGCTGCTGTCGATAAAAGTCAGTCAGCCAATGAGAAGAGAAAGGGGCGGGGCCAGGTCACGGCTCCATGTCTGAATGGACACACGGAGCTGGGGCTCGGCTCTGGTGCCCCCATAGCAAGCTACTTGCTGTGGGGGCACTCAACAAGAGGGAGGGGCCAGGAGCGCCAAAGAGGCACCCAAAAAGAGGAGCATCTGGGCTGCTCTGTGCAAAACCAATACACAGAGCAGGTAAGTATAACATGTTTTTCTAACTAAAAAAATACGAGACTAGCATCACTTTAATGTTGCCAGCATTAGTAAATAGATAGGAAAGACCCCCTTCTGCCCTGCAAGAATATTGATTATGGGAGATTTTAATGCCACACTGTCCTCAGAGCTAGATAGACCCACCCCTTCCAGAAACTTCTCCACAGACCTTTCTGCCTGTGCTCAGGCAGTGGGTCTCACCAAAATTTGAAGGTGGAAACGATCCCACTCCTGCTTTTCAGGCTCCTACAGGACCTCCTCCCGCATTGATTTAGCCTTTTCCAATCCTAAACTTCTTGCGGATGTAGTTGAGGCATCCTATTTGCCTAGTTGCCACTCTGACCACTGTCCTCTAGTAGTAGTTCTCCGTTCTCCTGCCTCCCGCAATGCAGCACTGTGGTGGCTAGGCCCTCACTGGGTCTCCCATCCAGACCTTGCAGATAAGATCCCACCATTGTTGGCTGAACTTTGGGAGCATAATTTTGGGTCCTCCTCTCCAGAAACTACTTGGGATGCTTTTAAGGCCTACACTAGAGGGCAATATATTTCTTCCATTGTTGCTATAAAAAAGCTACAGATGGCCACTACCCTTTCTTAGTAACAATTAGTAACAGATTGTTCCACAGACTATAATTCTGACCCTACCACAGGCAGATTTGACCTTTTGATGGCTGCCCAGAGACAATTGCATCTCCACTGCGTTGGTGCAGAGCAGGTGGCCTACTGAGGAAGGCCTGTGATGGGCTGATACGCGTCTAGAAGGGAAGTGCTGATAGTGACGTCCAGCCAGGCACTGTGCATGTGGACACGATGGTGCTACTCTGGTTTATATGTGAATTTCAAAGTTTTTATCTTGTAAGTGCAACTTGTCTGTTTGGGGGCTTTGAATAAATTTGTATACGGAGAACACTATGGTCTCTATACTTAATATTTACATGTCCTGAACTCATGGAATCTTGAGCCAAGCTGGGAGGTGATTAGTTTCTTTGGATGTTAATGAGCTGAGTTACCATTAAGAAAAGAGCCATCTGGATTACCCACCATTGATTGGGAAGAGGAAGTGAGAGCAAAGAGCTCGTGGGGAGATCCGCATATGAGTTTTGACTCATCTGGGAGGTGAGCGCGCATTTTTACTGGTGGTGGTGTGCACTCCCTTTGAGGACGAGCAATCACTGGTGGTGGAATTGTGTGGATACACTGATCACAAGAAGAGTTTTTCTTTTTTCATGTTTTATTTCTTCATTTTTTCATTTTATGGACTATTTATTTATTTGTAGGATTTATTTATTATAGAGATTTGCACTTTATATTTATATATATATATATTTTTACACATAGCGCTACATTTATTTATTTACTATCTATTTTGAAATTAGTGTGGTGTACCACTCGGAATGTATAGCAGCTGTGCACGTTTATTATTAGGTTATCTTATTTAAACATCACAATATTTTTTACTTGTGGCGCTGATTGTTTTATCTTATAATTTGCATTATACCTGTACGTTGGTCTGTGCATGAGATACAGCGGGCGCGCGCCCGCCGCTGGAGGAGTGCACGTGTGCCGCCACGTCCTGCAGGAGCTCGCCCCAGGGGTCCGGCAAGCTTTGGCCACCCACGATCGCAGTAAAGAGAGGCAGAACGGGGATCCCCATTTCCCCTTGATCGTGTTAACCCCTTCCCTGCTGCCAGTGTCATTTATACATTGATCAGTGCATTTTTTTTAGCACTGATCACTGTAATAATGTCACTGGTCCCCAAAATGTGTCAATTGGGGTCAGATTTGTCCGCCACAATGTCCCGCTAAAAATCACAGATCGCCGCCATTACCAGTAAAAACAATAAAAAAAATAAAATAAAATCCATAAATCTATTTTGTAGACACTATAACTTTTGCGCAAACCAATCAATATACGCTTATTGCGTTTTTTTCCCCCAAAAAATATGTAGAAGAATACATTTTGACCTAAACTGGTGAATACATTTTTTTCTTTTTTTTTTTGGTTATGTATTATAGCAGAAAGTAAAAAATATAGAATTTATTCCAAATTGTCAGATTTTTTGCTTATATCGCAAAAAATAAAAACTGCAGAGGTGATCAAATACCACAAAAAGAAAGCTCTTTTTGTGGGAAAAAAGTACATCAATTTTATTTGGGTACAGCGTCGCACGACCGCGTAACTGTCAGTTAAAGCGACACAGTACCGTATCGCAAAAAATGGCCTAGTCATTAAAGGGGAACTGCAGTCTGCTCACATAATCTGTAATAAAAACATCTTTACCATTCTGAAGCTTCCCTCCAACCACTTTGCATATTATTATATATATATACTGTGATTCCGTACTTGCCAAATATGCTGCAGAAATCTTCCTCCACTGAGTCTGGCTGCATCCATTTTAACTGTGGGCAGCTGAAGCTGCTGCCTGTTCACTTCCTAAATTTACACAGACACACAGAGGCACACCTCTCTGAATCTCTCATTGGCCCTCTTATGACTCAGCCACCCTCCCTTCCTGGCAAATTCTCATGAGAGTGAGAGTGAGAAAGAGAGCTGTGCATGATGTCATAAGCCTAGGCTTTTTACCAGACAAGAAACAGGAAGTGGGCTGTATAAGGTATTTACTGGCAGAAAAAAAAATGTTTTATTATCCAAAGTTAAAACAACAAGTGCAGAAGATTTAGTAGATGGAAAGATGAAAAAATGACTGAAGTTCCGCTTTAACCGCTTGCCGACCGCCGCACGAACATTTACGTCGGCAGAATGGCACGGACAGGCAAATGGGCGTACAGGTATGTCCCTTTAAATTTGCTGCCGTGTGGTTGCGTGCGCGCCGCCGGCGGGGCGTGCGACCCTGCCACGAGCTCCGTGAGTGTCATTCCGTGTCTCGCGGACTCGATGTCCGCGGGGATATTCGTGATCGTCTCACGGAGAGGAAGAACGGGGAAATGCTGATGTAAACAAGCATTTCCCCGTTCTGCCTAGTGACAAGACACTGAGAGTCGGGCGCGGTGATCAGTGTCCTGTCACACGTAGCCCATCCCTCTTACAGTTAGAATCACTCCCTAGGACACACTTAACCCCTGCAGCGCCCCCTCCTGGTTAACCCCTTCACTGCCAGTCACATTTACACAGTAATCAATGCATTTTTAATCGCACTGATCGCTGTATAAATATGAATGTCCACCATAATGTTGCAGTCACGATAAAAACCGCCATTACTAGTAAAAAAAAAAACGATTAATAAAAATGCCATAAAGCTATCCCCTATTTTGTAGACGCGATAACTTTTGCACAAACCAATCAATATAAACTTATTGCGATTTTTTTTTACCAAAAATATGTAGAAGAATACGTATCGGCCTAAACTGAGGAAAAAAAATGTTTTTTTATATATTTTTTGGGGATATTTATTATAGCAAAAAGTAAAAAATAATGCGATTTTTTTCAAAATTATCGCTCTTTTTTTTGTTTATAGCGCAAAAAATAAAAACCCCAGAGGTGATCAAATACCACCAAAAGAAAGCTCTATTTGTGGGGAAAAAAAAGGACGTCAATTTTGTTTGGGAGCCACGTCGCACGACCGCGTAATTGTCAATTAAAGCGACGCCGTGCCGAATTGCAAAAAGTTCTCTGGTCTTTGGCCAGCCAAATGGTCCGGGGCTTAAGTGGTTAAGGGGGTAAATCCTTCCGGGCCGGAAGTGGTTAAGGTAGAGTAAATTTATTGAAGATTAAATTTTTACCTCTCTTTCCCTATATATTTTGGAACTCACCTGTTTGGATACAGAAATCTATATTTAAGAGTATAGAACAGTTGGTTACATCTTTCCTGTGGCAGGGACGAAACCCCAGGTTTAAACTTCAGGTATTGCAACTGCCCTGGAAACAAGAGGAGCTGGCGGTTCCTGATTTTTATCATTATTTTCTGGCGGGCCAATAGGTTTTCGCTTACAGATAACTTATTGTCCCGGGCGATGATGCGGCCCTTTGCTCTGGAGGCGGCCATAGTTGGCTCCTATGAGGAGTTGTCTCATTTATTGTTATGAGGAAGCAGGGCTCCGTACAATGTCACCATCTCCATGCGTGCAACTGGTAGAGCGTAGGCAACGACTTTTCCTCACCGTTATGGAGGAATCCTTGACCATTGTATAACAGATGTACCATCCATCCATTACTGCCGGACAACCCCATACTCCAAACCCCATACCATTACCCATTAAACAAGACCACACCAAACTGGAGTAAATATTGGCCGTAGCAGCCTCTTTTATTAACCAATTAAATTTAAAATTAACATAACCGTAAAACATCTGTTACAAAAAACCCATTAGTCATTACTAGCGTTGGTCTTTACAGGAACCCCAAAATACCATCTGTTTAATACTGCGCTGCGGTACCTTTCAAATGTGATAATAGGCCTCTAGCCAACATGCTGGCTCAGGGACAACCCACTGATCGCAGTGCACCCGCTAACCAACTTCCAGCTAAACCACTGTTAACTGGAATACCGCCACCGGGACCCATACCACCGATGGGTCCTGAACTCTTCCTTCCGAGGTGTCTTCATTCACCCACAAAGACCAACACCCGCCAACTGCCACAACATCCTGAGGTCATACAGCTCTGTGGAAAAAAAAAACATATCGAACAAAAACGACAACAAACAAAAGGGAGGGTGGGTGGGAATCTTGCTCCTGCACGCTGTGGTGACGCTAGGGAGGGGCCAGATTTATTTATTAACTCTGTCCCCCCCTCCTCCACGGCTTTCACAATCAAGTGAGCCCTCTTTTTATGTACCCTGTTTCCCCTGTCATGTCAGCCCTCTGCTATTTTTGTTTTATTATTTTTTGCTCCGGGCTTCTCTAACCTGGTGCATTTTTTTGATTACCCTGATCCAGTCATTTGAACCAAATTCATTTTTGAGAGACTTGGAGATATTGTGAGTAATGGAAAGTTCTTTCAGTTTGATACTCTGAAAGCCAAATACCACCTTCCCAATACCCATCTGTTTCGCTATTTGCAACTTAGACGTGCGTATAACGCCCAGTTTAATAATAACATCCTTAGGATTCAAATGAGTGACCAGGAGTCTCTACTGAGGGATGACTCTTTAGTTAAAGCGGAAGTTAACCCATCCTTAAAACAGTTTCATTTCCGGCTCATGCCGGAAATATAACACTCCCATTGGTTGTGCTCTCAACCAAACTGTCAAACCATCCAATAGCTGGTGTCATAACTGATCACATGTGCAGCATCATTGTAGATTAAACAGAGGCAACAATGGCAGCTTCCTTGGCTGAAAACGATAGGGGGGTTTACTTCCACATTAAGGCCCTGTCTACTATCTACCAACAATTGTTTACAGAGGTTGGTGAGCTTCTTGCACGCTGTCGAGTGGCCTGGGACCCTCAGTTAGATGGAGATGACTGGGATGATCTTTGGTAAATTAACTTTTCAAGATTTGTATCGACCAGGGATCACCTTATTCAATACAAATTTTTGCATTTACCTCACTCCAGCCAGATTGGCTAAATTATTCCCTACTAAGTCGCACGGCTACTGGTCGTGCACGTCATCTTATGCCAATTTTTTACACATATTTTGGAACTGTGCGGCCATCCAAACTTTTTGGTGGGGGGCCACCAAGTGTGTGGAGGAGGTTATTGCCATCAGTGTACAGCCAATGGCCGAGGTGTGTCTCCTAGGACTTGTTGATGCCCTAGCTCCAAGAAGAATGGCTTGTACTTTGTTGACGTTATTATTTTATTATGCTAGGAAGTTAATAGTTCTTTCCATGCCCCAGTTAAAGTCCGTTGGGACGAAACGTGTTGGTCCTGCTATCCTTGCTCCCCATACTGCTCTTTGTTCCATTTTTTACTTGTGATCACCAGTTTTTATGTACCCATTTCCATATGATGTACCACAATTTTAAATAAACCTTTGTGGTTTTTGACCTGCACCATACGGAGCTTTTTTCCTTTTTTTTTCCATTTTTCATCTTGGTTTTACTGACCCCTGCTCATACTCCAACCTCCTGAGGGTCTCCACACTGTGTGGAGGCTTTTGATATACATCGGAGAACTACAAGGATTGAGGAATCTTGCTGGGACCATCACCATTGAAGAGTGGTTGCATCCTGTCTGGAGTGATCCTTCTCCTGCTCAAGCCAAAACCGTGTGGCATTCGGCCCACATAAGCTCAATTGACCCACTACCACTAGTAAGTGGTTCCACCACATCCAGTAATAGTATATATTCCTATGACAGAGGATTTCTTCACAAACTACAACTTCACTATCAGTTTATGTTATCTACACCATTTATATTTCTCATTTGAAGATTCACCATTGTGTTTTTGATGGACACTTTCTGTTGAACTTCACCTTTATTTCCTTCTGTTCATAACAGTGAACCTAGGATCTCATGTTTATTCTGCACATTTATTATATGTCACGTATACTGTATATTTATCTCTGAGCGCTACGCTATATCCCCTTCACTCTGTTTGGACTTTGAGTGTTAGCAGCTTTTTTTCAGTTATTTTGGTTTAGCGCAGTAATTTCCCACCACTTTTCCACCCTTTCCTGAAAAAAGTCTGCCCCCCCATCTATTCCAGCATGGAAGGCACTTGTTAACAAAGCCATCCCCTTATACAAGGGTACATATGCTAGCAGAGGCATACCACAGAAGTTCGATAAAGTGTGGGGTAATTGGATAAACAGTACATCCACGGTGTTGGATTAAATGGCTACCTTACAGTGTCTATGCGATGTAATATATTATATGTGTGGGATCTGGTCTGGAGATATGAGAAAACTGCCTGTCTTTCTCCATTTTGGGTGGGTGTGGGTGGGCCTATACATCATTCCATGGGTCTGTTGTATTATTTGATGACCTGTGGTTTATACTAGGTGGGTGAAGCCAGTATTTGCTCTTTTGTGAAGTTTTATGTACCATGTATATAGGTCACTGAACCTGTTTGTACTATTCACATGTTCAGTCTCAGGGTTATACAGCAAGTCCAGTGCTGAAGAACGTTGTGTTATGTTGTAGTGTGCGGCCTGGTTTTGGGCGATTATTTCTGTTTTCTTTGTAACTGTTGTTACAAAAAATAATAAACAGAATTTTTCAAAAAAAAAATGTTACAAGGTGGCAGAAAAGCACAATAAGAAATGATTTAGGGCCCTTTCACACTGGGGCGGTTTGCAGGCACTATAGCGCTAATAATAGCGCCTGCAAACCAACCCGAAAGTGCCGCTGCTTTGTCTCCAGTGTGAAAGCCCTGGGTTTTTAACCCTTTCTTGGCCGCTAGCGGGGCGGTTTCCCCCGAATACCAACGGTAAAGTGCCGCTTACAATAGCGGTGCTTTACCGCTGCCGTCACCCCCGCCCCAGTGTGAAAGGGCCCTTAAAGTAGAACTATTGGCAAAACTTTTTTTTTTTCATTTTGGATAAAGTAAGGCCGCGTACACACGGGCGGACTTTTTGACCGGACTGGTCCGACGGACTTTCCGACGGACTTTTGACGGACTTCCGACGGACTTTTGAACGAACGGACTTGCCTACACACGATCACACCAAAGTCCGACGGATTCGTACGTGGTGACGTACGACCGGACTAAAATAAGGAAGTTGACAGCCAGTAGCCCTAGCGTGGGTTTTCGTCCGTTGGACTAGCTTACAGACGAGCGGGTTTTTTGACCGCATTCGAGTCCATCGGAAAGATTTGAAGCATGTTTCAAATCTAAAGTCCGTCAGATTTTCGACTGGAAAAGTCCGCTGAAGGTCCGATGAAGCCCACACACGATCGGATTGTCCTCCTGACTCGGTCCGTCGGACCAGTCTGGTCGAAAAGTCCGCTCGTGTGTACGCTGCATAAGACAATTTTTCTCAACTCCAGTCTTCAAGTACCCCCAACAGGTCATGTTTTCAGGATTTCCCTCAGATGAAGCCGCTGTGGTAATTACTAAGGCAGTGAAGCTGATCAAATCACCTGTGCAAAATAATGGTGAGCCTGAAAACATGACCAGTTGGGGGTCCTTGAATCCCTGTCAGATTTTTTTTCCGCCGTCTGTGTCACATTATGGAGATTTCCCTTCACTTCCTGTCCCATAGACAAACAGGAAGTGAGAGGAAATCCCTGCAAATTAAGGGAATTCCTTGAGGACCCCCTGGTCACAAGAATTAGTGTCCCCAATGAAAGATTTTCCCTCTATTACTTTTCTGGGGACAACCCAAAATTTGAGATTTTCTTTTACTTTTAGATTCAATGATAATGGTAAATAGGAGGAGAGGGGAAATCTCCTTAACGGGGGCACAGACAGCATTAAGAACGAACAAAAGTTCTAATCCCTCTCTACTCTATCCAAAACTGAAAAAAAAAGTTTTGCCTTTAGTTATACTTCAATGAAAAATTTCAGGGATGGGGAATTAGGGTATTGTTTAGTGTCACTTTAACAACACACTTCTGCTGCACCGCATAACCGGGGAGATTTGGTACTGCAGCTCTCTAGTTTTAATGAAAGGGAATTAACCCCATCCTTACTAAGCCTGTAAGCCTACTCAACAAAAAGCCACTGACCCTGTCAACTCCTCAGTAAGCCTAAGATTGGAGCCACTTGGCATGCAATTTGACATGTCAATTCGCATGTCAAATCGGCGGCAATTGCCGCCAATGGCACCATCCGAATCGGTGTGACGCAGAATTTGCGGTGCTGCACTGATTCCCAAAAGTAGTTTCTGTACTACTTTTGGCAACTTGGGGGTGCGATTTCTATAGACATCTGTGCAGGAACCCGCACAGATGTCTCTGAAATCGCCCCCGAAGTCGGGACTGACATGCGGGAATGAAATGGTGCAGGTTCAGCTGAACTCGCACAATTTCATTCCCGCTGGCGGTGTGAACCTGGGCTAAAAGATTAGCATACTTACAAATCTCAAGGTCATGATAAATCTTATTTTTTTGGCATGCAGTAAGACAGCAATTAGGTGTAAGATTGGGCCAAGTAGCTGAAGGAATTTATTTTAGTACATGCTGCATTCCAGCATTCCAGATTCACAATGTCCTAATTTATTGTGTATTTCAAGGGTTCTAATATAATACGTGTGTTTTATATTTTTATTGTGATCTATAATAATAAATGCTACAGTATATGATTACATTTTGGGTGAACAATTTTTTTTACAACCACCAGTTTGGGTGAAAATTTTGCAAATAGACTATAGGCTGAATTTACAAAGCTTTCACACAACACAACAATAAGGATCTTTATTTATTTATATATTTTTTTAGGGATCTTTATTTTTAGCCGTGTGACAGTCATTTTCAAACCCCATCGCCCCTTAGGCTTATGAAAGCAAAAAAAAATTTCAATAATTTCACTACATGTTGCTTTGGCCATGAGGTGATTGAAGGAAACTTATGTCGAGAGAGCTATATAATTTACTGACCACATAATGAAAATGCTGATATTATACTATATAATCCACATACAAAAAAATATAGTAACTTCAGTCATACAAGAGTACACATCTTGAAATATGGTATGAAATGAAAGTGCAGAGACCAGTACAGTAAGTTACCAAGCAGATATGTATTGGCTGTGTAATGATTCGCTGCACTCTACTGTCAGCTGCTAGTATCTCACTGTAATGTATAGTTATGTATGTCACTTCTTGACTCTGGAGTTGTTGGGAAAAGATCCTGCAAGGACGAAGTGGAGAGAGAAGGTCTCAACCAAATGTTCTGTCTATGCTACTAATACCAGATCAGAAGAGACAATTAGTGCAAGATAACTAGGACTGTGTTCCAGGCTGGCCAGGTAATGTTTGAGGGTCTCCTCATCATCGCAGATCTTGTCTTCAGGTTTCCAACATAACGACAGATGCCGCATCATCCTCAGGGGCCACTGCAACTGGACTTTGCTGCAACTTTCATCTGAAGATTTCTATATTAATAACTATACAGTGGAACCTCAGATTGCGAGTAACGCGGTTAACGAGCGCTTCGCAATACGAGTACTGTATTTTTAAAATTCGTAACTCGGTTTGCGAGTGTTGACTCGCAAAATGAGCACGATTCAGGCCAAAGTGGTGTGCAGTACCGCTTTTGGCCTGAGGTGGGGGGGTGCCGGAGCCGAGCAGAGCTGAACGTCGCCGATCGCAGCCAATATAAATCACTCCAAAGACATGCTGGTAGGTTAATTGGCTTCTTTTTAAACTGGCCCTAGCATATGAATGTGAGTTAGGGACCTTAGATTGTAAGCTGCTTGAGGGTAGGGACCAATGTGAATGTACAATGTATATGTAAAGTGCTGCGTAAATTGAGGGCGCTATATAAGTACCTTAAATAATAATATAAATATACTGTATATATATATATATATATATATATATATATATATATATATATATATGCACAATTCCCCACCAGGACTCGTATCGGGCCCTTTGGTGATAATACAACGTACCTGTTTGTACATTAGATTTACAGTATGTACTGTTATTATGCTTTTCTTATATAAAGTTTGTATTATTTCTATACTAGCGTGCATCTATATGTTTATGGTTATTCTTATATGGTGGTTGCAGTAGTTTTTCTGTTCCCAATTACTTTGATTAGATTACTGATTCATTTCCCGGTAAAGGGAATCCCCTCCATTCATAGAGGCCCTGTCCTGGGTAGAGACTCTGCCAGCTTTATTATCAATCCCACCGTTCCACTTAGAAAAGGTTCTGGTTCTCTTACTTACCTGCAGGTTTAACGCAATATTCTGTTTGAGGAAGGTTGTTTCTCATACCCCCCCTCCCGCCAAAAGAGGGCTACATATGTAATCTAGGGCTACATATGCCTCAAAAGTGATGAATAATCCTTTCGGGAGAGGTTTTATGTACTCTAGATGTCTTCTAAGGATAGTTAGGTTAAAGTATCACCTCTAAAATTGAGTGCTATATGGGGAGAGGTCCCCACCAAGAGAACACTCCTCTGGCTTTTTTGAAAGCATAAAATACATGTATTTTGAGGATAAAGGACTTGAAAAAACAGAAATTAGTTTAGAAAAGAAAGTTTACAAATTAGGGAGAGTAGAGGAAGAAGAAGCAGGGAGGAAGGGGATCAGGGTAAGGAGTTTGGAGTTTGGCCAGCGTGGACACCTATGCATAACGTGAATCCCCATTGGACCATCAATGGAGGCTGAAATTATCCATAGTGACTTGTTAAAATCTCCTCCCAAGAAATTGGATATCCAAAAATTTCCAGACTTTTTAAACATTTTCTATTATAGTGTGTAGGATAGGTGGCAGCTTTTTACTGAATAAGTACTATTTTGTTTTTGTTTCACCTGCATAAGTGTTGGCGGTCCAAACCCCACGCTCCCGCTAGAGTTTGTTTAGCGTCAGTAAAGATAAAAGTCCCAAGCCTAAACTTGGAAGTACTAGGAGGTACATGTGGATGGTTTTAAGTTCAAAAAAGCTTAGAAGGGATTTTTGGAACACTAGCACCCAACTTTAAACCTTTTCAATGCACTGCCTCAGACCAAGCATGCAGCAAGTGAGGTCATAAAGGGAAGAACTTTTGAGTAGTTTGCTTGTTTGGTTTGAGTGACTTACTCAAACTTACTGTTGAAGGTACTGAATTATCATAACAGACAGCGAGCCTGCATTGCCTGGAGCCCAACCACCGTCATATTTCTCTTGGCTCAGATTTCCTTTAAGTCATGCTTGGGATTTCTGTCTCTAGTGATATTATGTTTGGTTGATTGTTATGTAATCATTTCTGAATCAATACTATCTTTTGTGTTGTATAGCTGGAAATTGTACAAGTCGTATTACATCCATTAACAAGGTTGTATTACAATACATTTTATTATATCCATTTGCCAAAAAAAAAAATAGTTTTTCACACAAGGAACCCAGTAAACAAAGGGATCATTTTACATTAGGCAGAGTTAGTTTTAAGCACTGGTGGCCCATCCATTAAGGGCACCCGGGTGCCAGCCCCTCTATCCACGGCCGCCACATCCTAATTGATGCTCTATGATCCACGGCCGTTACCCCCTATTCATGCGTCCAGCCTCTTTCAGGACGCCGGGCGCATGAATTCCTATGGGGGGGGTGGGTGGGGGGTTGTGTTAGAGGCTCTAATATGCTTCAAAATATCGTGGGCTCCGGGCGCAGAGCATTGCGCTACGAGCCCACCCAGGTGTTACAACATCAAATTAATATTCGCTATTGAAACACCGATCCTCAATCCGGGCCAATCAATCAGAATCAGGTCTGAGACCCGTTCCAATTGGTCGAAAAGAGAAGAGTTCTGATTGGCCGCCATGATGCCCGTGGAGAGCAGGGGAAGGGGAAGCCGCCGCCACCGAGCAGGGGAAGCCGCTGGTGAAGTCTGGGAGAAGCGCTGCCCACCATAGATGGAGTAAGTGCTCCATACCCAGTCGACCAGGGGGGGGGCGGTTATTGCTACTGTTTGCTGTCGTCCCCCCCCCAAAAAAAATTACCATCGGCTGCCACTGGTTTTAAGCCCCGCACGCACAGCCGAATGTTAGACGACATCGGCCGGTTCAATATAATATATATGTATGGCAGCCGTTCTGAAAATGGGCTCCCGATCAGCACTCTCAACCAATGGCTGATCGGAACACAATAGAACAGCAGGGGAGATCGCTGTACTAACATCTGATTGTTAGTACAGCGGCTCCTACTGAAGCTAATGGGGTTATAGGGAGCATTCGTGTTAGGGTTGTAGGGATGGTTAGTGTTAAAAGGAGGGATCACACAAGGGTTAGGATTATATGGTGAGTTACTGTTAAAGTAACAATAAACCTTTTTTATTTTTAAAATAACAAACATGCCTATACTTACCTGCTTTGTGCAACGGTTTTCCACAGAGCAGCTCCAATTCTCTTCTTCTGAGGTCCCCCACCGGTGCTCCAGGCCCCTCCTCATCAGCAAATGCCCCCACGGAAACCCAATTTCCATTGGGACACCCTGTGTGCTTGCTCCCGAGCCACCCTGTCTGAGTCTATTGACACAGAGTAGGTGGATCGGCCCCACCCCCTGCTCTCTCGTCACAGCATTAGATTGACAGCAGTGGGAGCCAATGGCTCAGGTAATAAAAAGTGGGTGCTGGGGGCTGCTCTGCAGCACAGAAGGTTTTTTTTTACCTTAATGCATAGAATGCATTAAAGAGGTTGTAAACCACGGGGAAACAAAAACATAAACAAAAAAAAACCTGTAAGACAAAGGCATAACGAGCTAGTATGCATCGATCGCATACTAGCTCATTATGAAATACTTACCTTAGAACAAAGCCCTCCAGCAGCGCCCGCACACCGCTGAGATGGCTGACATCTTCCCTGATGTTTCTTCCAGGTTCACGGGGTCCAGGGCTGTGGATGGCCGGAGCCGCGATGATGTCACTCCCACGCAAGCATGCGGGATCCGCCAGTCAAGGCTCAGGGCTCTGAAGAAATGGCACGGGCGGCCATCATTCCTTTAGAGTGCATGCGCCGATGTCATCATCCATGGCGTATACAGTAAATATCTCCTAAGATAAGCCCTGGGCTCCTGGTGTGGATATACCGGGCTTAGAACTGGAGATTACCACGGTCCAGGTCAGTGGGACGGGGGGGGGGGGGGGGGGACCTGTGTAGGTTCGACTTACAGATTTTTCTGTAAAGGATAACTGACACTTTAAGGCAGTGGTTCTCAACCTGGGGGTCGGGACCCTCTCGGGGGTCGAATGATGATTTGGCAGGGGTCACCGAATCCTGGGCTGTTCCTGAAGCCCGCACCGCTTGCCCAGCCTTTTTGCGGCCGCTCAGCAGGGCTGACCCTGAAGCCTGTGGCCGCCCAGGTGGGCTGTTCCTGGAGCCCGCGGACGCCCACTCAGCCTCTTTGCAGGCACCCATTCAGTTCAAGACATAACTGGGGGGCAGAGACTAGAGGTCAGCTGACTGGTGAGGAACGTGAAGTGGGAGGGGCTGGAGGAGACCCTGTCTCCTGAGTTTGGCATAGGTGTCACTGTTTCGAGACCACAAAGTCCGAGGCACAGTGAAGCCGGAGACAGTGAGTAACACTACCTGTGATTATAGTTGCCATTAAAAGTCCTCACTACAGTTCTCAGCAGATGACCTTGATCAAGAGCACCTAAGTTGGCTGATCAGAACTCCCCCCAGCACTGCCACTCATCCCATTCCCTTTACCAAGGAGTAAGAGAAGGAATAAAAATAGAGAATACATGGAAGGGAGAGGAAAAGAGGGGGAGGAACAAAGAAAAAGGGAGAGAAAGAATAAGAGAAAGAACAAGAAAGATGTCTAGAGAGAGGGATGGGGGAAAAAAACAAGAAATTGGAATAGAGATAGATAAAAGGGAAAGAAAGGAGAACAAAGAGGACGAGTAGTACATCCTAAAATGTACCATAGGGGTTTGAAGGGACTCAGGGAGCGCTAAATGTTCGTGGGTTAGAGACGCAAATGACTTGTCTTGCTTTGGGTAGTGACAACCCACGCTACAAAAATAATTTTACTGTTAGGGGCCCCCTGCAACTTGGGAAATTTTATCATGGGGTCACGGCACTAAAAGGGTTGAGAACCACTGCTTTAAGGTAAAAAACCCTTAAGGAGTTGTAAACCCTCGTGTTTTTTCACCTTAATGCATCCTATGCATTAAGGTGAAAAAACACCTGTCAGTGACCGCCCCCCCGTTTTACTTACCTGAGCCCCGAATTTACGTCAGTGGAGACGCGCTCTCCCTCTCTCCACGGGGTCCCGGCTCTTGATTGGATAGATTGATAGCAGTGCAGCCATTGGCACCGGGACCGGCATACAGGTGAGGGATACAGGTGAGTGGGCTGAATATAACCCCCCCCCCCCGGGCTCCTCCCATAAAGTCAGGCCACACTGCTTCTGCTGTGATTAGTCACAGCCCCCGGCACCCGCTGATCAGGGCAGATTAATATTAGTGTAAGGGTTAAGGTTGAGGAGCAGATTAGTGTAGGGGTTAAGGTTGAGGAGCAGATTAGTGTAAGGGTTAGGGTTGCAGGGCAGATCAGTGTAAGGGGTTAAGGCTGTGGAGCAGATTAGTGTAAGGGTTAGAGTTACAGGGCAGATTAGTGTTAGGGTTAGGGTTACAGTGAAGATTTATGTAAAGGTTAGGGTTACAGGGAAGATTTATGTAAAGGTTAGGGTTACAGGGAAGATTTATGTAAAGGTTAGGGTTACAGGGAAGATTTATGTAAAGGTTAGGGTTACAGGGAAGATTAAAGGTTAGGGTTACAGGGAAGATTAATGTAAAGGTTAGGGTTACAGGGAAGATTAGTGTAAAGGTTAGGGTTACAGGGAAGATAAATGTAATGGTTAGGGTTACAAGACAGATTAGTGTAAGGTTTAGGGCTACAAGACAGATTAGTGTAAGGGTTAGGGTTACAGAGATATAGTAAGGATTAGTGTCCCCGCAAACAAGGGAATCATTTTCCATTAGGGAAAGCCAGTGTTAGGGTTAAAGGGCAGGTTAGTGGTCTGTTTGGTGTAATAAGGAATGTTAAGGTTATTGATGCAGGTAGGTTTAGAAGGAAGGTTATGGTTGTAGGAAAAGTTATTGTTAGTGTTAAGCTGGCCATAGATTTTTTTTTTTTTGATCAGCCAGCCATCGATTTGCACTGCTGTTGATCACTGATCGCTTCTGCTATGATTAGTCACAGCCCCCGGCAACCGCTGATCAGGGCAGATTAGTATTGGTGTAAGGGTTAAGGTTGCGGGGCAGATTAGTGTAAGGGTTAGGGTTTACAGGGAAGATTAGTGTAAAGGTTAGGGTTACAGGGCAGATTAGTGTATTGCCTTGTACACAGGATCGGACATTGATCGGACATTCCGACAACAAAATCCTAGGATTTTTTTCGACGGATGTTGGCTCAAACTTGTCTTGCATACACACGGTCGCACAAAGTTGTCGGAAAATCCGATTGTTCTGAACGCGGTGACATAAAACACGTACATCGGGACTATAAACAGGGCAGTAGCCAATAGCTTTCCTCTCTTAATTTATTCTGAGCATGCATGGCACTTTGTGCGTCGGATTTGTGTACACATGATTGGAATTTAACCGATCGGATTTTGTTGTCGGAAAATTTTATAGCCTGCTCTCAAACTTTGTGTGTCGGAAATTCAGACGGAAAAAGTCCGATGGAGCCCACACAAGATCGGAATTTCCAACAACATAATCCGATCGCACTTTTTCCGTTGGAAAATCCGACCGTGTGTACAGGGCATAAGGGTCAGGGTCACAGGGAAGGTTAGTGTAAAGGTTAGGGTTACAGAGCTATAGTAAGGATTAGTGTCCCCGCAAACAAGGGAATCATTTTCCATTAGGGAAAGCCAGTGTTAGGGTTAAAGGGCAGGTTAGTGGTCTGTTTGGTGTAATAAGGAATGTGAAGGTTATTGATGCAGGTAGGTTTAGAAGGAAGGTTATGGTTATAGGACAAGTTATTGTTAGTGTTAAGCTGGCCATAGATAGATTGTTTTTTTTTTTGGTTTTGTTTTTTGATCAGCCAGCCATTGATTTGCACTGCTGTTGATCGCTGGAGGAATGTGGGGAGCAGAAATGTTGTAAGTTTCGTTTTTGAAAGATATTTATATTGGGGTTAATGGGAAGTTTAGTGTTAGATTTTTACAATTTACCGGTGCCGCTCTCCCAGGCGCTGGGAGTTAATATATCACCAGCTTCCCAGCAGTAGAAACCGAAAATGAAGTGTTTATTTCAAAAGAAAAAATGGGAACTCCGAACTGAAACTGTTTTGATCAAAACACAGGAATAATGAAGTGAAACGGTTTTATTCTTATTCTTGAAAAAAAAAAAAAAAAAAAACTTGCAATGTGTTTCCTTCTGATATGACGATGGGGATATTTTGGCCTGCAAACCTTGTGATGTACCTAAAAATCCCAAGTGCCGGGGTCAGATGGTGACATTTCCCCCGGTGATGTCATAGATGTGTGTATGTTTGAGTGCCTGGAGATATGTGAGTCTGAGCCAGTCACTCCCAGATCCTCTCCTCCCTCCTCTCATAGCTGGCCTCCCAAGGTATTCATTCACACAGGCTGATAGCTAAGGAACGAGCCTGGACTGGTGGTGAAACCCTAGAAAAACCATGCTGATTCTATAGACTTTGGATCCAGGGATTGGCACTTGGCGGCTTGAGGGAGGACATGTAGTCTTCTGGAGGTTGGGAGACCCCCCCAAGACTTTGGTTCCAACTTCTACGGTGAGTACTGGATACATTGCTGTGATTGCTAGTAAAACTTTGTGGAAGTTCAGGGGTGTGGATGTTGTTTCAATAAATATACCGCAAACCGTGCCAACTTCCTCATGCAGAATGACAACACATGGCCCGCTAGCTGCTGTGCAACTACAAAACCCAGCATGCCATGCCGGGTGAGGAGCTAATGCTGGGTATACATGTAAATATTGGATTGAGAGATAAAACTTTTCATTTCAATATTTTCTTGAAATTGCAAAGTCAAAGACATAAAATGGCAGTTTCGACCGACCACGAGTTGAAAGGGGTCGAAATTGCCGTGATCAAAAAATCTGATCGGTTTAGGTGAAGTTTTTTTTTTTTTTTTTCATTTTGATTCCATTTTTAATGAATTCTTTTGATAAACTGAATTAAAGCTGTTTATTTATTGCCCAGTTTGTGACTTCACAATTCACAACACGTGAATGGGAGACTACTTGTAATTGCTTTTTGCGATTCCCGGTGGTTTGGACGCAGCTAAAATTTACTAAAAAAAAAAAAAAATGTGGCGAGCTTAAATGTGCCCATACACCTTGCCATCTAAACGTGCAATTTCTATTCATAGTTACAGAGTTGGACTGGTTGAAAAAAAAAAAGACACAAGTCCATCTAGATCAAGTAATAAAAGGGACAATAAAAATTCCTATATACACAATCCTATAACCACAGTTAATCCAGATCAGTCTCTTTTAGATGTATTTTAACTGTATAGTAGAAGCCCAACCTAAACAATCTACTCATTTGTATCAAACCAGGTAGTATTGTTTTAGATAGAGGGTTGCCAACTTTTTATCTCAAACCCGAACACTTTAGCTACGCACAGCAATTTTTTTTATAGTATAACATACTATACTATATAATATAATACTATATAATAATATAATATAATATAATATATAATATATAATATAATAACATTCCTAACTACGTGAAGTTAATTACAGAGTCCCCCTTTGGGGGACTCTGCAGACTCTGATGTAAGGGAAAGCTCTGGGAACTCTGACATAAGGGATCCTTTGGGAACCCTGATCTAAAGGGGAACACTGAGAACTCTGATGTACGGAGAGGACTCTGATGTAAGGAGGAACACTGTGGTCTCTGGTGTAAAGGGGAACTCTGATGTAAAGGGTGCTCTGAGAACCCTTATTTACCTTAGTGTACTCACTCAGAGGCAGGAGAGAGAAGAGGGGAGACCTCAGTCACAGACAGGGATGGATGGTGAGCTCACTCACCCCCTGGCAGTCAGCACCTCCCATCCAGATGTATCTGAGGCTGCTGGACTTCAAATTTCCAACCCCAGCTTTCCTTTTCTGAGACACAGCGCCGGGGATTGGAGTGTGGGCAGACACAGAGGGGTAGGGAGGAAGAGGAGCAGATTGAGCCCTCTCTCCTCTCCTGTCTGACACTCTCGGCTTACACAACTGCAGCCAGCAACCCTGCTGGGAAGCCATAGTCCGCTTTGAATAATGTGCCCGGGTTTCAGACAGTCTGAAACCCGGACACATAATTCTAAAACCTGAACTGTCCGGGTGAATCCCGGACAGGTGGCAACCCTATTTAGATATGAGAATTTGTTCAATCAGATTGCAAGGAGATCGTTCATTCAGATTGCAAAGAGATTGTTCATTCAGATTGCAAGGAGATTGTTCATTCAGTTTGCAAGGAGATTGTTCATTCAGATGGCAAGGAGATTATTCAGATTGCAAGGAGATTGTTCATTCAGATTGCAAGGAGATTGTTCATTCAGATTGCAAGGAGATTATTCAGATTGCAAAGAGATTGTTCATTCGGATTGCAAGGAGATTGTTCATTCAGATTGCAAGGAGATTGTTCATTCAGATTGCAAGGTGCATGGCCAGCTTATCCAACATTGCTTGGCAATCTTACAAGATTTGATGGGTAGCTGATGTGAAACTACAAGCCTCAGATTGCTGTGGCCATCTGTGCCAGCTTGGACTGCTGCCCAACAAAAAAAAAAACATCTGCATTGTATGCCACTCTGAGACAGGCTGGCATTGTAAATGGCAAGACAGTAGTCTTATAGGACTGGTCCTCTGACTTTTGTGGAAAGACGACAGTTCACAGCTTGCATTGCCAGTTAGAGACTTGCTGGCACTGAAGGGCACTGATAGCCCCAAGTGCGGTGTGCTGTACTGACAGTTAGTTTTTTATTTGCAGTTCCGTATTTTGATAGCAGAGAGATAACAGTTTGTGTTGTGGAAATGTGTGGATTCTTCTCTTTCTTTGATCTTTTATCACCCACCGTGCTGAACAACGGCTGAAATAAAGTAAATGATCCACAGGGTCTATTGTTTGTAGTCTGAGCAGACTGATAGGTTGGCTTGGCATTAATAATAGTAAAGCACGATCGCTGTTCAGAACTACTAAACAGAAAGCACAGATTGAGTGCTTAAAGTTAAAGAGGTTGTAACCCTAAAATAAAATTAAAAAAAAGAGAGAGAGATCATGTTCCCTTACAGCAGGTTTAATCTAATCGGCCCCTCACTAGGCTGTAAAAACCTGGTTGATCCTGCCTGTTCCTGTGTCCCCCTTAGTGTGCTGACCACAGTAATCATGTCTGCTGATCCATGATTACCGTGGTCAGGTTATGTGCCTCCGTCATCCCGCTGCTCTCCTCTCCCCCTCCCTCCCTGCCTGTCAGCTCCTGTGTGTGTGGCCGCCTCTCCCCTCCTGCCGCTATTAACAGCTGGCAGTAAAGTTAAATAAAGATCACTGCCAGCCCCTCTTTTTTATGAAGCCATCCTACACTGTGTAAATGTTAGTGTAAAACAAGGCCTCTAAATACCTTATCTCCGATCTTTTCTGGCTGGTCACCTCCGGCCGCTCTCCTCCATTCTAAAGGCTAGCTACAGTGGGAGGGGCTAAGTGGATAGCACAGCGGTCACGTGACCTCCCCCACTGACGTCAGAGGGGATCTCGGCCCCTTCCGCTGTAGCCCTTAGATCGGAGGAGGAGAGCGGCCGGAGGTCACATGACTGGCCAGAAGAGATCGGAGATAAGGTATTTAGAAGCCTTTAGAATAGCTATGATTAAGCACTGACTACAGTGTGAAACGCGTCAGTATTCCTGCATTTTTCTGCTGCGGCATGTATCTTTTATGACTTTTATTTAATAAAGGCAACATATTAATTTGAGTGCGGCTGTCCAGGACTTTCTCTAATTACTTCGTTGTACAAGCGTTGCCGTCACCTGTTGCTTCCAGCATGGAGGAGATGTTTGCTTTCGATCGGCTTTCCTAGAGCGGTGATATTTTTTTTTTCCCCTTACTTCCTGTCGTGTCTCTGGGACAGGAAGTATAGGTACATTTCCTGACGGGACACACACAGGAAGAAAAACAAAAAAAACAGAAATTCCCTACTCTGTTGAAATGTAAAAAAATAATAATTGGGCTTTACATATACTCTAAACTACATAAAAAATAACATGAGTATCTATTTTGTTTTTTTACATTTCCCTTTAAGGAATCTGCTATTTTGCATGCAAGCATTTTTTTTTTTTTACTTCTTTATGGTAACTGTATGATAAAGGGGACAAAAGGACAATGTCACATAAGCCATAGTTCCCAGATAAGCATGTTATTATCACTGTGAGAATCAAGGCAGATATCATAGACAGGCAAATCAGGAGACAAGAATGGCAGTTCACAAAGAGACCTTTATGACTTTTCTCCCTGATTGGATAATGTTTGGATGTGTTTCACAAGCAATATTAGAATGAGGGGTCGGAGTAGACCTACAAAGTCTGGCTTTACTACTTCTCCCATCTCACTGAAATAGCACTGTAGCCACTGCAAGGAATTGACTGTTTGTCCTGTAATTGTTTATCTCACAGCAGTTGACAGATAAAACGTAATACAGATCAACACTAGAGGGCACACCTACTGAGCTGTCATTTTTTTGGACTTATTTGATTGTGTTAGAGCCTTTTTTCCTTTTTTGTTACTATCACTTATGGAAGGTGACATTTTTCACTCTTAAACGGGACAGATTCACACTCACCGGCCACTATATTAGGTAAACCTTGCTAGTACCGGGTTGGACCCCTTTTGCCTTTAGAACTGCCTTCTTGGTGGAGTAGATTTAACAAGGTGTTGGAAACATTCCACAGAGATTTTGGTCCATATTGATATGATAACATCACGCAGTTGCTGCAGATTTGTCGGCTGCACATTCATGATATGAATCTCCCGTTCCACCTAGGGTTGCCACCTGTCTGGGATTCACCCGGACAGTCCGGGTTTTGAATCATGTGTCCGGGTGTCAGGCGGACTGAAACCTGGACACATTATTCAGACTGGGCTGTAGCAAGTAACCAAGATAGTCACACACAAATCCGTTGCCTTCTGGGAGCTGCGGGCGGCTGTCTGGGGGGCAGGTTCGGCATCACTGGGGGGGGCAGGGCGATTATGTCAGCTGTGGCACACTATGTGCACCGCATTACTACTCTCCTTGGGGCACCCAAAGGTGTCGCAGGCCGCTAAAGTGTTCGGGTTTGGCTTGAAGAAAAAGTGGCAACCCTAGTTCCACCACATCCCAAAGGCGCTCTATTGGATTGAGATGTGGTGACTGTGGAGGCCATTGGAGTACAGTGATCTCATTGTCCAGTGGTGAGATGATTGGAGCTTTGTGACATGGTACATTATCCTGCTGGAAGGAGCCATCAGAAGATGGGTACACTGTAGTCATAAAGGGATGGACATGGTCAGCAACAATACTCAGGTAGGCCGTGGTGTTTAAACGATGCTCAATTGGTACTAAGGGGCCCAAAGTGTGCCAAGAAAATATCCCCCCCCACACCATTACACCACCACCAGCCTGAACCGGTGATACAAGACAGGATGGATCCATACTTTCATGTTGCTTACACCAAATTCTGACCCTACCATCTGAATGTCGCAAAACTCATCAGACCAGGCAACGTTTCTCCAATCTTCTATTGTCCAATTTTGGTGAGCTTGTGTGAATTGTAGCCTCAGTTTCCTGTTCTTAGCTGACAGGAGTGGCACCCGGTGTGGTCTTCTGCTGCTGTAGCCCATCTGCTTCAAGGTTCGATGTGTTGTGTATTCAGAGACGGTGTTCTGCATACCTTGGTTGTAACGAGTGGTTTATTTGAGTTACTGTTGCCTTTCTATCATCTCAAACCAGTCTGCCCATTCTCCTCTGACATCAACAAGGCATTTTCCTGCACTAGAGTTGCCACCTCGTCCCTTTAAACCCAAACACATATGAATTACACAGGTTCTGTGGCTAATTGAATGCAGATAAGGCATTAAGCCTCGATTCACACAGGGGCAACACGACTTCAGCGCGACTTTGCAAGGCGACTTCAGCGCGGCTTTAAGCAACTTACAACGCGACTTCAAGTCGCCTCCAGGACAGGCGACTTTGGCTGTGGCCAATCACAGAATAATCAGCTCTCTGGGAGGGAGGGGTTTTCCTGGGTAAACAAATTTCTTTTCCTGTAAAGTCGCTTCAATATAGATGGAGATCCGACTTGGAGGCGACTTCCATTGAATTCTATGGGTACAGGTCGCCTAGAAGTCGGATTGAAGTAGTACAGGAACCTTTTCTGAAGTCGGAGCGACTTCAGTAGTGTACATTAAGACGGCTCTCATTGACTATAATGCATTTCCCAAAGTCAAGCTGCTTGGGGCGACTTGAGGGCTGAGAAGTCGGATCCCAAGTTGTTGTAGTGTGAACCGACCCTAAGTGAGTTTAATTACCACCTTAATCAGCCACAGAACCTGAGTAATTAATATGTGTTTGGGTTTAAAGGGATGAGGTGGCAACCCTATCCTTCACACAACTGCCGCACACTGGATATTTTCTCTTTTTCGGACCATTCTCTGTAAAGCCGAGAGATGGTTGTGTGTGAAAATCCCAGTAGATCAGCAGTTTTTGAAATACTCAGACTCAACAACCATGCCACGTTCAAAGTCACTTAAATCCCCTTTTCTTACCCATTCGAATGCTCAGTTTGAACCCCAGGAAGTCATCTTCACCGCGTCTAGATGCCTAAATGCATTGAGTCTCTGCCATCTGATTGGCTGATTAGCAATTTGTGTTCCCGAGCAATTGAACAATGTGTACCTAATAAAGTGGCCGGTGAGTGTATATGAATAAGATTAAAAAAAACATAACGTAGCAAGTGAATAAAAATCACTTATCCGTACAAAATATACTTGTTTTTTGTTTGTTTGTTTTTTAAGTAAAAAGACAGAAGCACAGAGATAACCAATCAGGTTCCATCTATTATCTATTTGGGGAAATGATTGCTCATTGGGGGAAAGTTCTCTGTCTCTAGTTCTGTGAAAGTTGTCAGTAACCAGAGATACAATCTGTACCATTTTCATTCCTTCTTACTGCCTATTGACTTTGTCAGATTATCAGGGAAGATTGTTGTGTCGTTAATAAATAATTAGTAGAAATAACAGAAGAAGAGTTGTCATTCCGGAATTGCTAATGAATGTTAATGAGTCCATTGAGCGGACAGATTCCCGGAAGTGAACATTCTTGTTGCGTTGGACGGGTTCCGCTGGAAATAGAGGGTGCTGGGGATGTTTATTCTGCAGCAGAGTAAATGAATGAATTGCAGTATGAATGGCTGGGTATAGTAGATTGATATTTTATTGCACATTTTTATTGATTTTTACCAACATTCGCTTTGTTTTTGGTGCTACCCTGTTTCCCCGAAAATAAGACCTAGCGTGATTGTCAGTGATGGCTGCAATATAAGCCCTAACCCCCAAATAAGCCCTACCCTGTTTCCCCGAAAATAAGCCCTACCCTGAAAATAAGACCTACAAGGACTTTAACTAGGGCTTATTTGGGGGGTAGGGCTTATATTGCAGCCATCACCGACAATCATGCTAGGTCCTATTTTCGGGGAAATAGGGTAGGAGAGACAGGAGGATAAATGTGTCATCACAAGGCGAGAGGTTACTGTTAGCAGTTAAGGGTTAATATTAGTGTTAGGCTTTAGGAGATTTAGCCTTAGGGTTAGATTTAGTTGTTGGGTTTAAGACTGCGATTAATTTTTTTTTTTTTAACCTCTTCAGCTCCGGAAAGGTTTACCTTTCCGGAGCAAATAAAATAAAAAAAAAAATTAAAAGTCAGCAGCTACACTTACCTGTCCAGTGATCCAGCGATGTCGGCACCCCGAGCCGATTCTTCAATCAGCTTCGGGTGCAGGCGCTGGCATCTTTACTAAGGGAAACGAGCAGTGACGCCTTCAGGCTTCACAGTCGCTTTCTTACTGCACATGTGCAAATCGCGCTGCGCTTCTTGAATGGTCCCACCAACTTCTGGGACCTGTGTGTGTGCCCTAGAAGGCGAGGGGGGGGAAGGAGTAAGAGCCAGACATAATCGGAGATTATCGGTGTTAGGTTTAAGGTTAGGGTTAGGTTTTATGAGATTTAATGTTAGGTTAAAATTAGGGTTAGGTTTTAGGAGATTTAGTGTTGGGATAGGGTTAGGTTTTAAAACATTTAGTGTTAGGTTAAGGTTGGGTTTTAGGAGATTTAGTGTTAGGTATAAGGTTGAGGTTAGGTTTTAGGAGATTGTGTTAGGTTAGGGTTAGGTTTTAGGAGATTTAGTGTTAGGTATAAGGTTGAGGTTAGGTTTTAGGAGATTGTGTTAGGTTAGGGTTAGGTTTTGGGGGATTTAGTGTTAGGTTTTAAGAGATTTAGTGTTAGGTATAAGGTTGAGGTTAGGTTTTAGGAGATTTAATGTTAGGTTAAAATTAGGGATAGGGTTTAAGATATTTAGTGTTAGGTTAGGGTTAGGTTTTAGGAGATTTAGTGTTAGGTTAAGGTTGGGTTTTAGGAGATTTAGTGTTAGGTACAGGGTTGAGGTTAGGTTTTAGGAGATTGTGTTAGGTTAGGGTTAGGTTTTAGGAGATTTAGTGTTAGGTTAAGGTTGGGTTTTAGGAGATTTAGTGTTAGGTTAGGGTTAGGTTTTAGGAGATTTAGTGTTAGGTACAAGGTTGAGGTTAGGTTTTAGGAGATTGTGTTAGGTTAGGGTTAGGTTTTGGGGGATTTAGTGTTAGGTTAAGGTTAGGTTTTAGGAGGTTTAGTGTTAGGTTAGGGTTAGGTTTTGTGGGATTTTGTGTTAGGTTAAGGTTAGGTTTTAAGAGATTTGGTGTTAGGTATAAGGTTGAGGCTAGGTTTTAGGAGATTTAATGTTAGGTTACAATTAGGGTTAGGTTTTAGGGGATTTAGTGTTACGTATAAGGTTGAGGTTAGGTTTTAGGAGATTTAATGTTAGGTTACAATTAGGGTTAGGTTTTGGGAGATTTAGTGTTAGGTTAAGGTTTTAGGAGATTTAGAATTGTCAGTCTGGGGGGGAGGGGAGTATTAGATGTATTAGCAGATTTAGATACACGAGCAAACTGAAGCCAAACTTCAGCTCAGACGGTAGTTACACAAACAGGTGCAGCAAACACTTTTTTTTTTCCTTTTGGGATACAAATTTTACATAAATAAATAAAATACGAATGCAGCCATCACATCTAAGATTTGGTAAGAGCTGCAATATATAAGAAATGTTTCCAATCAGAGTTTAGTGTCACTTTAAGTGGTCTTGGGGTGGCATTTACAGACTCTCTCACTTTTCCCTGATTGGATCTCTTTAATGCAAACCAATGTGTTTATGATTTGTGTACACAACGTTTGAGATCGATCGATCGTAAGTGTTCCTATAACGGCCTTCTAACCCAACAGAGCAAGCTAAGAAACAGCCTTAAATCACAGCAGACTGCGGGCAAACGTCTGGCGGAGGAGTTCTGTCCTCCTCTCTGTAGAGGCAATACAGAGGTGGAGATGAGGGTGGGGGGCAGCAGCTGCATGTGGGGATGTGGGGGCCACATGAAATGGCCGAATTCGCCCCGTGGGCCTTGTGTTTGACATATATGTTATAGTCATTGATTCGGCATACAGCTATTTCCGGCTTTTTGGCCATTATCGGTGCAGTGTATGGAAACCACGGCTTCTATAGAGTTGGGTTGGGGTCAGTGGCGGCTGGTTGGAGGTCGGTCCGGCACAACCCCATCATGGCGGGTGGCGGGCAGCTTGGTGCAGCAGCTCGGCTCAGAGTCCTCTCCTCCATGGCAGCTTCCAGCTCCTCCCCTCCTCCTCCTAGGTGTCCAATAGGATCACCTATCCTTTCAGCCAATCGGGTGACCGGTGTCCAAACCTTCTTCCTGATTGGCCGGGATCAGTGTTACAACAGCGAATGAATATTTGCTGTTGTAACACACCTGGATGGGCACAGAGGCGCAGGATCTGGCAGAGGAGTTCTGTCCTCCTCTCTGCTGCTGACTACAGAGGCAAGATAGGGGTGGAGACGAGGGGGGTGTTGCAGCTATACAGAGGCGCAGGATCTGGCAGAGGAGTTCTGTCCTCCTCTCTGCTGCTGACTACAGAGGCAAGATGGGGTGGAGACGAGGGGGGTGCCACGGCTGCAGGAGTGGTGTGGGGGCCACATTTAGTCCGTGGGCCTTGTGTTTGACACATATGTTATAGAGTCATTGATTAAGCATACAGCTATTTCCAGCTTTTTGACCATCATCGGTGCAGTGTATGGAAACCACGGCTTCTATAGAGTTGGGACCCAATTAACCAGTATAGGTTATGATCTTCCTGCACCTTCTGCACCCATTACCAGGGGTTCCCACCATCCCTGCTAGGTTTTTATCTATTTTATGGAGGAGCTGGGACACACAAAGGTGGACAGGAACATCCGGGACTTCCAGCCAGACAGGAACAGAGCCAGGAGATGCGGAAGGGTTAGAACTTCTGCTAAGGCCTCGTATGTTGTAGATTTCCCATACTTCTAACCCTTCTCATTGTAACCAAAATGTAAAAAAAAAAAATAAATAAATTTTTTAGCTGGAGCTGATCTTTACACAAATGGAGTTTATGGGAGAGGATAGAAAAGGCGCCGTTTTATCACACAGGAAAGAATATTTATCAGAATAGGCTTTCAAGCCCATCCAATCGATCCTTTCACCTACGATCGGTCAGCTGGCGGTTACCTGATATGAGCGCAGCCGGGATCGGGGACGACTATCTTATGTTGTTGTTCATTATCAGTGTGTATTTTGCTGTGCAGTGATTACATTGTATGCCTTCTGTAAGGCCGTCTGTATTTACGTGTGACATGATGGCGGCGTTGTGCTTTGTATTGAAGGTTTGGAGTGTTTATCCATGGGAGCTTGTGAATTGTTTTTTTCATCTGTCCAGCTCTATATAAAAGGATTAAATAACTAAATTTCACTGTACTGGAGGTATGCAAGGCATGTCAGTACGTCTTCCAGGCTTGGATCTTATGTAATCCTACCACTCCTTTATCGTTGCTTAACATAGAAAGCCTGAGACCTGACGCCACTTCGTTTGTCGTCACAACCCAGATACCCACATATAGGATCTACAAGCGATTGTCCTCTGCCAAGTGGAAACACGTTGATGCATTGTTACCCCAGACTAAAAATACAGTTTTTGGGAAGTGGATCTGTGCTAAAATGTTGAAAAGAAAAAAATAGGTGTGTGCACGGGGTGCATCGGCTGTGCCCGGGCACACCCTGATCACCCTGTGTGGCCATGGAGTATCATCCATGTGTGCGGGGCACGTAGGCCTCAAGTGAAGGGGGTCCACTGTGCCCTGACACACACTGCACACTTGGAGTAAATAAAAGCAAGTCCATAATATTTCCTTGGTCCCCATTAAGTTTGGAACCCAAAAGGCGTTAGCAACGACTGACTTTTCTTATTTTTTTCACCGTGGTGCACTTGCCAATGCTAGGATTGTAGTTCCAGCCACCCACAGGCACCTGGCAGCCCTGGCAGAGTGATATACACTCACTGGCCACTTTATTAGGTAAACCTGTTCTATAGCTCCCAACTGTCCCTGATTTCGAGGGACTGTCCCTGATTTAGAACAATGTCCCTCTGTCCCTCTTTCCTCCTCATTTGTCTCTCATTTTGGTCTGATCTATATAGTTGTATATAAAATATACTTTTTCTCTTTCAAAAAGTGTTTCCCAGTGCTAAACCTTTCATCCAATTTTCAAATTTCTGCATTTGTAAATTTCAAAAGCCAATATAAAGGAATAAAGTGGTTAAAAAAAATACTGTTGGGTTTAATTAATTTTTATGATTTTTTTTGTGTGTTATTCTCCTTTAAGGGGGTGTGACAGTGGGTGTGTCCTATGCCTACATACTTTTGCTAATAGGTGTCACTCATTCCCATCTCAAAAAGTTGGGAGGTATGCCTGTTCAATTGCTTGGCAATACAAATACAGACAATCACATGGCAGCAACTCAATGCATTTAGGCATCTAGATGTGGTGAAGACAACTTGCTGATGTTCAAACCAAGCATCAGAATGCGGAAGAAATTCCAGGTGGTGTAAACAGATCTGCGTCGGTTGACCCCCCCCCCCCCCCGCATACCTATGATTCGGTTGGGTCCACTAAAAACAAACAGAAGGGAATCTGTTCTCCTCTGTGTAGGTGGATCGGATCAGAGGTAGTCAGATGTAAACAGACAACGGAGTCTGTTTACACACTGCAGCCCATAGAACAGAGTGGGCTGTGTCCAGGTCTGCTCTACAAAAACCAATCGGACGCGGACCTGTAACCTGCCCGCTCTGCTCTGATCAGCGGGGGGATCTGTGAGCGGATTCCCCAGCTGATCAGAACGCAGTCTGCCCCATGCGGAAGGGGCTGTAGGCAGTGTTTGCATACAGTGAAACCTTGGTTTGAGAGCGTTTTGCAAGACGAGCAACATTTTTAAACAAATTTTGACTTGATATACAAGTAGCGTCATGTCACTACAGAGTATAAAAGAGAAGAGAGGCGCCTCTAAGTGTAGAAATATAGTTACATTTAACCACTTCAATACAGGGCACTTACACCCCCTTCCTGCCCAAGCCAATTTTTAGCTTTCAGCGCTGTTGCGGTTGAAATGACAATTGCGTGGTCATACAACACTGTACCTAAACAGAATTGTGCCTACAAATATAGCTTTCTTTTGGTGGTATTTGATCACCTCTGCGTTTTTTATTTTTTGCTAAACAAATAAAAAAAGACCTAAAATTTTGAAAAAAAAAAGTTTTTCTTTTGTTTCTGTTATAAAATCTTGTAAATAAGTAAGTTTTCTCCTTCACTGATAAGGCGGCACCAAATGAGGTGGCACTGATGGGCACTGATGATGGGCACTCATATGCGGCACTGGTAGGCGGCACTGATGGGCATTGATAGGCGGCACTGATGGGCACTCATGGGTGGCACTGGTGGGCACTGATAGGTGACACTGATGGGCACTGAAAGGCTGCACTGATGGGTACTTATGGGTGGCACTGATAGGCGGCACTGCCGGGCACTGATAAATGGCATTAAAAGGCATCACTGATGGCACTGGCAGGCATTGGGGATAAGCACTGATTGGCAGCTGCCTGGTGGTCTAGGGTGGCATACCTGGTGGTCCAATGTGGTGGCGTCCCTGGTGGTCCTGGCGGTATCCTGGTGGTTCTGGGTGGGCATCTGAGGGGGGGGGGGGGCTGCTCTCATAAACAATCAGCACAGACCCCCCTGTCAGGAGAGCAGCCGATCGGCTCTCCTCTACTCGCGTCTGTCAGACACGAGTGAGGAAAAGCCGATCAACGGCTCTTCCTATTGACATCGTGATCAGCCGTGATTGGACACGGCTGATCACGTGGTAAAGAGCCTCCGTCAGAGACTCTTTACCTAGATCGGAGTTGCGGCGTGTCAGACTGACAGCCCTCAACAACGATCACCGCGATGCGTGCCCCCCGGGGGGCGCGCAGCGGTTTGATATCCTGATAGATGTCATATGACGCCTGGTCAGCATATCGCAACCACTTTGCCGACATCATTTTGTTATATGGCGGGCTGCAAGTGGTTAGACAAATTTTGACTTGATATACAAGTAGCGTTATGTCACAACTGAGTATAAAAGAGAAGAGAGGCGTCTCTAATTGTAGCAATATGGTTACATTTAATGAAGGTACAACATTTAGCAACATATTGCTACACTTGGAGGCGCCTCACTTCTCTGTTATACTCTGGAGCTCCTGCTGGGTTTGCTTTTAATCCCCTTGTGGAGGCTTCCATTTGTGGATGGACATTTTATGATTACACAATTTATCACATTACTATATTTTTATATGGACTATAAACTGAAGGACTTATGAATAAATGGTTGTGGAACGAATCATCTGAGTTTCCATTATTTCTTATGGGGAAATTCGCTTTGATATACAAGTGCTTTGGATTACAAGCATGTTTCCAGAACGAATTATGCTCACAATCCAAGGTTTTACTGCACACTATGACCACTCCTGACAGAGGTAGTAATAGTTACATTGCAAACACTATCTGCAGCCACAGCAGCGCACTCAGCACCTAGGATCATTATCATGATAATGGATGAGTACAGGTGCTGAGTGAGCTGATTCATTTTAAGCCTCGTTAAGCCCTGGTTCACACTGGAGCGTTTTGACATGCGATTTGACATTTGTCAAATCACTTGTCAAATCAGCTGCAATTGCTGTCAATGGCACCGTCCTAATCGGTGTGACGCCGCATCTGTGGCACTGCAACGATTAAAAAAAAAGTAGTTTCTGTAGTACTTTTTGTGATTTCGGGCTGCGATTTACATTGACATCTGTGCAGAAACCCGAACAGATGTCTCTGAAATCGCAGCCGAAATCGGGACTGACATGCGGGAGCTAAATCTTCATTCCCACAGCTCAGTGTGAAGCTGGGCATTGTGGTGCAGGCAGTGCTGATGTGCCAATTGCCATATATAACACTGTTCATGTTTCTTTTTTTAAACAAACTTTATGGAAATGTCGCAATGGAGTTGATTTACTAAAACTGGAGAGTGCAAAATCTGGTGCGGCTCTGCATGGTAGCCAATCAGCTTCTAACTTCAGCTTGTTCAAGTAAGTTTTGAAAAAAAAAAACTGGATGCTGATTGGTTTCTCTGCAGAGCTGCACAAGATTTTGCACTCTTCAGTTTTAGTAGATCAACCTCACGGGGACATTTCATGAACTTCTATTGGTCGGCGTGCGGTGGCTGCGCTGCAAAAAAGTACTGTATGCAGAATTTCTTCTCAGGGCACAGATCTATTGTGGCAAAGTGGCTCCATTTTTAGGTGCCACTGAAAATGCATTTTGCGACTGCCGTGCGATTTGAGATCGCAGGCAGAATCGCAGCGCGAGATCCCAAGACAACAAATATGAGTGGAGCCTGAGTGTTTATAGTGGGGGCATCAAACTCAATTTCATTGCGGGCCCCATCAACATTATGAATGCCCTCAAAGGGCTGGTTGTATCTGTAAGACTAGATGTCCAGAGCAGGGTTGCACCCCGTCCCCCTTTACATCAGGAGTCAAGTCCCCCCCTTCCTTACATTACAGTACACCCCTCTAACCTTATGCTGCTGCTGGGGAAGCAGAAAGTGCAGGGTCTGGAGGAGGACCAGAGGAGGGATGGAGTCAGCTGCTGGAGTCTGCTGAATGCTGAGTCCAGGGGAGATGGAGAGGAGGGTATGCTGTTGCTGCACAGAGAGGTGCAGGATCTGTAGGGGGAGTTCTGTCTTCCTCTCTGCCCATGACTGCTGAGACAATGTGGGGGCAGAAACGAGGGGGGGGGGTGCAGCAGCTGCAGGAGAAGTGCAAGGGCCACATGAAATGGCCTGGAGGGCCATGTTGTGTTTGACACATATGGTTTTCAGTCTGGGTCTCAATTTTTCTGGCACAGTCAGGACAATGAGATGGACTACGGGAATAACTTGTTCTTCAGGACCCGAGAAACTGAAAGCTGTTCTTTCCTTTCTATTATTGAAGTCAGCCAAACAAACAAAGATTATCTGCTATTTGTGTTTCTGATTTACGTCGTCTCTCAGAATAGCTCTTTATATGATGTATCAATAAACACAAAACATTTCATTTTGCTGTAGAATTCATTACAAGGAAACTTTGTTGCTTTAAAAGCTGAATTCCAGGCAGATAAAAAAAGATACAAATGAATGTAACTCTGTACTCATTATTGCATTGCTAAGGCTGGGCTCGCATCTGTGCGGGTGGTTCACACTGCGGGTCTGCACCTGTTTCCGCAGCTGCAACCACCTTACACAGAAAAATGCACTGGATGCGTGCAGGTGCCAATAATCCTAATGGCACCCCACACGCACTGGATATCGCTTCCGCTTTGGGAACCGCGCTGCACTTGCAGTTCCCATGCGGACTGCGATTTCTAAAATACTGCAGGGACCTTTTATACTGTGTTTCAGGTGGCACAGCAGCCCATTCAAATGAATGAGCTGCTGTTCCTGTGCAAAACCCAGCTCACAGAGCCACATATGTGTGAACCTAGCCAAAAGGTAATTTTAGACATGTGTCCAAATTTCCCCTGCCTCTGAAGCCCAATCCACGTTTGGATCGCGCTCCAGAGGCTACTGACAGGTGGCGAGGAAGCGATGCATCTCCTCCTCACCACCTGTATTAACCCCATTTTGCATTGCACGTGGTTGCAGGGGGATTTGCGGCTTTTCCTAATTTACTTGCTACATGACAGGTCAACTTTGCCAGGAGCACAAAGCGAAGCAAATATCCCTGTCCGCTGCACCTTTAAGGGAGTGCTCCTAATCTCAGCTTGTTACCTGTATAGAAGACACCTGGGAGGCAGAGATCTTGCTGATTGATAGGGGATCAAATACTTATTTCACTCATTAAAATGCAAATCAATTCATAACTTTTTTGAAATGTGTTTTTCTGGTTATTTTTGATGTTATTCTGTCTCTCACTGTTAAAATAAAACTACCATTGACATTATAGACTGATCATTTTGTTGTCAGTGGGCAAACATACAAAATCAGCAGGGGATCAAATACTTTTTTCCCTCACTGTATGAGATTTAGAGTAAGCCATAATAACGTCAGTATTTGTCTATTCCCGGCAGAGGGGCCGGAGGAGATGACATATACATAGACTGTATGGAAAACATGTAAATGGCCATTGTCACAGTGATTTATAGAAGGAATCCCGGGCTATATATTGAGGAGACGTAGGAAGTATCCAGGCTTTTCCTGACATAAGCATCTCCGGCTTCCATTGACTACAGAAGGACTTTATTAGCTCTCAGGAGACAGAGGTAAATACATTATATGGATATTGTGTATATTTGTAGTGTTCTGTATAGGAAGGGAACATGCACACATAGAGGGGAATTTACTAAGACTGGAGAAGCCAGAATTTGAAGCAGCTGTGCATCGCAACCAATCAGCTTTCAGGTTTTATCACCAAAGTTTAATTGAACAAGCTGAAGTTAGAAGCTGATTGGTCACCTGATTCTGTCTGCTCCAGTTTTAGCAAATAACCCCAACAGTGTATATATTTTATATCGTTCCCCATAATAGGTTGGTGTGGAGGTTTAGCAAGCAGGGACTAAAGAATGTTTGTACTGTACATGGGATAAAGACTAGTCACATAAAGAATGACAAAAGCTACTAATATATTCCTAATTAGTTAAAAGAGGAAGTAAAGTGCTGTTTTTTTTCTTTTCTGACCTGCAAAATTAAAGGCATAATGTGCTAGTATGCATCACATACTAGCACATTATGTTACACTTACCTGAAAATGAAGCCCTCATCGTCTCACTGGAGGCCCCATCCATCTTCGCTCATCTTCCATCCAGGTTCGCGGGCTCCGGCTATGTGACTGGCCAGAGCCGTGTGACATCACCCCCGCGCATGCGCCTGGCAGCCGCCGGTCACAGCACAGGGTACTGAGGTAATGGCACGGGTGGCCGTTCCTTCAGAGAGCATGCACTGATGATGTAATCAGCTGCATATATCATTAAATATCTCCTAAACAGCGCAAGTTTAGGAGACATTTACAGTTCCTATAGGTAAGACTTATTATAGATATACCTATAATTACAAATAATACACAGAAGTTTAATTCCTCTTTATAGTCAGCCATTGTGTGCCACAAGGATCATTTTGGGCTCAGTTTTCTTTTTCTTTTTTCTATTTATGACCAGGTGGATGAAAAACACAGTTATATGACACTAAATAATGAAGTGTTATTGCAATTCACCGATATAGTAATGTATTACAAAAGAGCTTTGAAAAAATCTGCAGCTGAGTCTTAAAATTTAAGGCTGACAAATGCACGACTATGCGGCAAAGCTGCAGTATAATCCCTATACATGAAATAGATTGTTAGGGAAAGAAAAAGCCGGGGGAGAACTTGCAGCTTATGCAGCTGTACTCAATGCCCATCAACAGGTGCAAAGGCAAATATCAATTTGGATATATATAAAAGTTGATAACATATGAGAGTTAAGTATAGTACTGACCTTGTATAAATTATTCTGAAGATTAGATCAGGTTTGGAGGAGAAGAATCTGGAGAAGGTACAACGGTGTGTATGCTGTATTATGAAAAGAGATAACCAGAAAACATATCCTAGAAAAATATCCTAGAGATAATTTCATATGTCATAAGTGTGTTTATAGAAGAAATCTTAATATATACTGTACTGTAATATGAGCTATCTATCTATCTATCTATCTATCTATCTATCTATCTATCTATCTATCTATCTATCTATCTATCTATCGTGTGCACCCCAAAGCTCAAAGAAAAATACTGTATGCCCCTGTTTGCCCATGTGTATATATACTGACTGTGTCAGGAAGGCAGAGTGTGGTGTCTGTAGTTTTTTATTATTCTATTTTTTTATTCTATTTTTTTATTGTTTTTTTATTATTATTTTTTTATTATTATATTTTTTATTTATTTATTGTTTTATCTATCTATCTATCTTTCAGAGATTGGTGTCAGTAGTTTTTTATTATTCTATTTTTTTATTTTTTTTATTATTATTTATTCTATTTTTTATTTTATTTTTTTAGTATTATTTTTTTTATTATTTTATTTTATATTGTTTTTTAATTACTATTTTTCTTTTACAAAATTGTTAGGAGCCCCATTAGGGGCTTTGGTGAAATATCAGGAGTCTAAACAGAGGGAATCTGTGCCACATGGGGTTGATTAGGGTGTGCCCAGGCACACCTGGCACACGTTGTGTGCACGCCTATGCTATCTATCTATCTATCTATCTATCTATCTATCTATCTATCTATCTATCTATCTATCTATCTATCTATCTATCTATCTATCTTTCATATTTTATTTTTTTATTATGTTTTTATTTTTTTCTTACAATTTTTAAGGAGCCCTATTACGGGGGGGGGGGGGCTTTGGTGAAATATTAGAGGTCTAAACAGACCCATGATTTCTCACTTTTGAGATAGAGAAAAGGACTGAGGACAGAGATTCCCCAATCCCTTTCTCTGCAGCCTCAGCTGCTCTAAACAGTGAATGAATGGGAAGTGCTCTTTGCTGAGCGGCTTTCTGTTCATTCACAAACTGAAGCATGCCAAACACAGTTTATTATGCTTCATTTATGAATGAACACAGCGAGTGATCGGTACCATGTGTTCATTCAGAAAAAGAAGGGCCAATAAATGACATATGTGTGCCTGCAGGAGCAGCAGCCGGTAGGTGAGGAGAGGAGGGAAAGTGGCAGTGCTGTTGGGGGAGAGAAGGGCCTGGCATCAGGGGGAATCTATGCCACACGAGGTGATTGGTGTTTGCCCAGGCACCCTCTGCTAGCATGCCTTTGCCTGCTCACCACCTATTGTTTGCCCCATACATGAACAACAATGCAATGCATGTGATTGCAGCATGGTCCAATTCACTTGAATGAATTGCGTTTGGCGGTTGTACTGCCCATTGAACACAACAGGGGGATACTTTTTGGTACTTAAGCATACCTCCCAACTGTTTGAGATGGGAATGAGGGACACCTATCAGCAAAAGTATGCAGGTATCGGACACACCCCTTGCCACACCCCCTTAAAGGAGAATTGTACAAAAAGCAAGATTGGTTAAACTCACAAGTGCTTTTTTTACCACTACTATTCCTTTATATTGGCTTTTGGAATTTACAAATGCAGCAATTTAGAAATCAGATGAAAGGTTTAGCACTGGAAAACACTTTTTGATAGATAAAAAGTGCATTTTATATACAACTATATAGATCAGACCAAAATGAGGGAGGAATGAGGGACAGAGGGACATTGCTCCAAATCAGGGACAGTCCCTCGAAATCAGGGACAGTTGGGAGCTATGCATAAGTACATTCCCATCTGCTACCTTTGCAGCATAAGAGAGGGTGGTAAAAACACAGCTCGACCACGTGTTTTTAACGCCACCCAACCGCAAAGGCTAAACAAGCCCCTACACATTTTTTAGAATATAAAAAACACTTTCCAAACAGCATGTTGAAGAAGCAGAGAGAGAAGTGGTTGTGATTATTGCCGCAATGTTCTATTCGTTCGGGGAGATTGAGTTACAGAAGTGTAGCTGTGCCGGGCTGGACGCCTAATGATTTCTCAGTGTGATGAGCTGTTATGACGGCTGATTCATGACTCTGGAATGCAGTTCCTGTATGATCCCCACTCTACGTTGGAGGGAAAAATGATTTTATTCTCTCGCTAAGGCTTAGAGATTGGAAATACATAGACAATGGTGACCGATATAGAATAAGACCTTTCCGCTTAAAACTTGTATTTCCGTTATGTGGTTGGAGGTGGCCAGGCTGAATCAGTCATTGATTCTTCTATATCCTGAGAAATCGAGATTTTTTTTTTTTTTTTCTTCTAGGTCCGCAGCTCCACCTGCCTGCACAAGCTGTTGCAAGCCGTGGTTTGTCTGTTACTTTGCATTAACAGAGCTAAGAGAATATAGAGGCTGCCATTGAGATTTGAAACTGCTAGTTGTCGGACTCACATGCAGATTGAATGGCTTAGATCATTTTTGGGTCGCTAACGGGGGACTAAACTGAGCACCACAAACAAAAACCACTTACGTACCGGAAGAATTTCCCCCTTCATGACCGGGTCATTTTTTGCGATGCGACATTGCGTCGCTTTAACTGACAATTGCGCCGTCATGCGACGTTGTACCCAAACAAAATGTATGTCTTTTTTTTTCCCCCCACAAATAGAGCTTTCTTTTGGTGGTATTTGATCACCTATTCGGTATTTATTTTTTGTGCTATAAACAAAAGAAAAAAACGTTAATTTTGAAAAAAAAATATTTGATACTATTTGCTATAATAAATATCTAAAAAAAAAAAAAAAAAACGTAAAAAAAATAAATTTTTAATCAGTTTAGGCCGATATGTATTCTTCTACATATCTTTGGTAAAAAAAAAAAAATCACAATAAGCGTATATTGATTGGTTTGTGCAAAAGTTATAGCGTCTACAAAATAGGGGAAAGATTTATGGCATTTTTATTTATCTTTTTAGTAGTAATGGCAACAATCTGCGATTTTTAGCGGTACGGCGACATTGCCGCGGACAGATCGGACACTTTTGACACATTTTTGAAACCATTGACAATTATACAGCGATCAGTGCTATAAAAATGCACTGATTACTGTGTAAATGTCACTGATAGGGAAGGGGGTAACACTAGGGGAGCGATCAAGGGGTGAAATGTGTTCCCTGCTAGGTGTTTCTAACTGTATGGGGATGTGACTTAGTAGAGGAGGAGCCAGACTGCTGTTCCTACTTAGTAGGAACAGATGATCTCTCTCTCCTGACAGAATGGAGATGTGTGTGTTTACACACACACACATCCCCGTTCTGGCTCTCGTGCTCGCGACCGCACGTGGACATAGCGCCTGCCGGGTCCCCCCGCGGCGCAGCAGGCGCGCGCCTGCTAGAGCTGTTTAAAGGGCTGACATACAGCTACGGAGATTTGCGGGAACGCGCTGACCTGCCGCAGTATAATGACGTCGGCTGGTCGGCAAGTGGTTAATAATTTTTTTATTAATTAACAGTAAACTCACCCATCCATGTGTCCAGGCTTTATTTTGCTGACAAATAACTTTGAAAAACACCCTTACAGCATTTCTAGCTGCGGTCATCTTGAGTAAGGGCAGATAATTCATGTAGCATTTACTTTCTAGAATGCATTTGCCCTTAGCTCAGGCATGCAGGCAGGAGGATATGCTTAGCTGAGAAAGCCCCTCCTCCACTCCTTTAGATGAAAGAAAAAAAAATCCATGAAGACTCTTGGGATGTATGTAGGGTTGCCCCCTTTTCTTCAAGCCAAGTCCGAGCACTTTTTGTTAAAACAAATTCTTTTTTTATTTTTATATGCAAACAACATTAAAACAATACAAAGTATACAAGCAAAAGCACATTAAACCAGGCACATCCCAACAAAACAAAACAAAACAAAAAAAAGCCCCAACACTTAAGCGGCCTGGGGCACCTTTGGGTGCCCCAAGGGAAGGAGAGTAGTAATGCCGTGCGCATAGCGTGCTGTAGCGGAAATTGGGTGTAGCCAAATTGCTCTTGCTGGCATTATTGCCCAGGGATGCCAAACCTTCCCCTAGACAGATGCCCGCAGCTCCCGGACGGCAACAGATTTGTGTGTGACTATCTTGGTTACTTGGGGAGCCACAGCCCAGTCTGAATAATGTTTCCGGGTTTCAGTGTGCTTGAAACCCGGACACATGATTCAAAACCCGGTCTGTCCGGGCAAATCCTGGACAGGTGGCAACTCTAGATGTATGAAACTATAAATGTAAAAACAAAAAAGCTTAAAACAAGTAAATATAACATACCTTCCTGTAAATTCATCAAGGCAAGAAGAATAAGGATTAAAAATAGTTAATGCTGATTAATTTACTTGCTTGTTCCTAGAGCAGGGACAGACAAGGTAGTTTTCATTATAGGTGGAAGTAGGCTTCATTTAACACACCAGTATGTTATTGTTTTTTTTTTTTTCAACAATAGGTTTTGATTCATTTTTAAAAAAAGGTAATACAAGTGATGTACAGAGTACAAGGGACACAAAGACAGCAAGGTCTACAACAGACCAGTTATGTAAAACATTGTTTTCAACAATCAGGCAAATGATGTAAAGAAAAGGTAACATCATCTGATGTCAGCAATATATATAATGTTTCAGGCAGTGGTATGAGAAATAATTTGGATCCATGGGCTCCACGTTTGACTATATTTGTACAGGGAACTCTTTCTAAGGGCTATACCTTTTTCATAATTATATGTGAGATTTACAAGAACTACAAGCTCAGAGATGTTGGGTGCTTGTTCGGACCTCCAAAGTCTGGTGAGAAGCCTCTTAGCGGATATAAGAATCAGCACCAGTGGTGGCTGGTGGTTTTTTTTTTGGAGGGGGGCGGCAAACAGCCCCCCCAGTGCTGCCGATGGAGCGGCACTAACACACTACCCCACCACCGCCCACTGTCCTTACTGGATGCGTGGGGGGCTCGGGGAAAGCTGCTCCAGTGTCCTCTCCTGGTGCAGATTCCGTGGTTTCTGCTCTCTGCTCCTCCCGACGCTAGGCGTCCAATAGGATCGCCAGACGTTTTGGCCAATCGGGAGACAGGTTTCATACCTGCTTCCCGATTGGCCCGGGAGGAAGATCAGTGTTGCAACAGCGAATTTTCATTCACTGTTGCAACACACCTGGGTGGGCTCCAGATGCAATGCTCTTCGTCCCGAGTCCACCCTATTTTGAAGCCTATTAGAGCCTATGGATCTAATCAGCGCTTCAAAAAAAAAAATCCCTGGCTGCTGTAATTCATATGTTTGGTGATCCGAAAGGGGCCGGACACATGAATAGGGGGTGATCGCGACGCTATGCATGAATCTATCCATTATGCATATAGGGGGTGGCAAGGATGGGGGGGTGGTGCCCGGGCGCCCCTAATGGACGGGCCTCCCCTGATCAGCACTATGATACTACGAAAACTTGTGGGGAAGTGTTCTATACCTAAGTCAGGGATGTCCAAACTACAGCTGGAGCATGATGGGAGTTGTAGTTCCTTAACAACTGGAGGGCCATAGTTTGGACACCACTGACCTAAGTGAAGTAAATCTAGTGCTGGGTTGGACTTGGTCAGTATTTCAGTGACTTGGGATATTAGCTGGAAAACTTTGTTCCAGTAGTTGGTTAGTCCCTTGCATAACCAGAGTATGTGTTGAAGGGTACCAGGATGTCCACATCCTCTTCAGCATAGTGGGGAGGTGTTGGGATAGAACTTTGCTAAGCGGTATGGGGTGAGATACCATCTGGATAGGTCTTTTTGATATAGTTCCCAATGCTTAACGCAGTGGGTGACACTCTAGGAGTAATGTATAGCTATTTTCCATTGGTTATCAGTGAAAGTTTGATGGAAGTCATGTTCCCACTGAGTCATGGGGGTAGTTTTGGAGAATGTTTCCTTAAATTGGAGAATAGAACAATGGGATCCCTTTGGTATTAGAATTAAGGCTCTTGAGAAACCTCCAAGCATCAGGATGCACATGTATGGAGGATTTGGGATGGGCTTTCATGAACGTGGTCACCCTCATGTAAGAAAAAAGGTATTTTGGTGAGATGTGGTACATGCTTATTAACTCATCCATGGATTTGAGTTGCGACCCCTGGAATAGGTCTTCTACTCATTGGATGCCTGCACTCCACCACTGTTTTGTAGAAAGATGTGCGATGAGGAATTCTAGGGTGGAAAGGGGTGTAAGGATTGATACCAGTATATTTTTGAACTGATGTTGGGAACCGACACATAACCAAGGAGCAGTGTGCCACCAATGGAGCAAAACGAGGAGCACACCTCAGGTAGCACCTGGTAAGGGATGGCACTAAGGACCAGAGTGTCCATACTGCACAAGCCATCCTTGCTGAAGATCAGTACTATTGCCCTTTATGCACAGAGAAGCATTACGGAGCTGGTTGCTAGGATGCTGGTGGCTGGGCTTCACAGTGTCATTGGTTGCTATGGTGCAGGCGGCCGCCTACACCAAAACTACCAATGATGCTGTACATCCAAGCTGCCTATATTCTAACAGCCAATGATACTGTGGCCCAGCTGCCAGCATCCTAGAAACCGATGATGTACACAATATTATTGATTGCTAGGATGCTGGGGGGCAGAGCCACGGTGTCATTGGTTACTGTGCCAGTGCCCTAGCAACCAAAAGGAGGGGCAGCAGCAAAAATGGGGCGGCATCCAGAGTGTGCATGGGGCAGTACTGGCTCTCAAATGTTTCCAGGAGGAGGGGGGGGCTCAAAAACAGCGACCTCATGCAGCTAATTATCTTGGCCAGGGACAGCATACAAACCACACAAGAAAGGTCCTTGATAGAGCTCAAACCTAGGATCCCCATGTTGCAAATCAACGCACGCTTACCACTAAGCCATTTTGCAATGTAAAGTGTATGCATTATCAATTTAGGGGTGTAAATGTATTGTGTGTTATGGTTTAAGGTTGGGTAGAGTAGGAAAGGGTTAAAACCCATATCAGTTAATATTTTGTTTTCCGTGTTCCATTGGAGAGATTTCCCTTCACATTTTTCCCCAGAGACGCAAAAATAAGTGAGAGGAAATCTCAACAATGAAAGGGGAATTCTTCTTGTAGACAGCTTTCACCGTAACAGTCCTCCTCATTGGAAGATTTCCCCTCAACTCCTATTCTGTAAAATTTTGGATATCCCATCATTTTCTATCTCGGTGACAATAGTTACCAAGAGAAATAGAGAGGATAAGGGCCCCGTCACACTACTCTGTAGCAAAATATGTATTTTTAATGTGATTTTGCTGTTTCAGATGCGTTTCCTGTGCCTTTTTTAAGTTGCCTGCACCTGTGATAAGTGGACACGTGACTCAAAAATGCACCAAATTTGCAAATCGCGATTTTACCGCAATTTCCGTTCATTTCAATAGAAAGCTGCGTTTTTGGTGTGGTTTTCAAAACAGTGCCAAAGATGCAGCATGCAGGTCTTCTCAAAACGCAGTGCACCTGTAATCCCATTGGATTTAAAGGGAAACATTTTTCTTGCGCTTTTCTTGCCAGGTAAAAACACAGGAATAAACGTATAGATTGTAAGCTTTAATGAGCAGGGCCCTCTGATCCCTCCTGTATTGATTTCTATTGTATTTGTACTGTCTGCCCTCATGTTGTAAAGCGCTGTGAAAACTGCTGGTGCTATATAAATCATTTATAATAATAATAATAATAAAAAGGCCCCTTTCACGCATGCGGACCGTTCATTTCATCAGTTCATTTATGTTTTTTTAAAGAAAAAGTGGATGAAGTTTAAATCCGTTTTTCATTAGTTGCTCATCATTTTCTCAACAGTTTTTTACATCTACTACCAATGCAATAACTGATGCAAAAACTGACCGTTTGTTTACATACATTGTATGTCCATTCCATTTTTTTAATGGAACAAAAAGAGGGCTTTGATCAGTTTAAAAAAGCAGATGTTAATGGATGCGGATGTAAACTGATGTAAATAGTGAATCATCTGTTTACATCAGTTTTTCCATAGAGATGCATTGATGTACATCTTCATCAGTCAACGGATGGATGAAAAACAGACAAATGGTCCGTATGTGTGAAAGGGGCCAATATTCTCATCACCGAGGACACAGACCGCAATAACAATCTATAGATACAGTGCCTTGAAAAATATTCATACCCCTTGAAATTTTCCACATTTTGTCACCAAAAACGTAAATATATTTTATTGGGATTTTATGTGATAGACCAACACAAAGTGGCACATAATTGTGAAGTGGAAGGAAAATGATAAATGGGTTTCAAAATTCTTTACAAATAAATATGTGAAAAGTGTGGTGTACATTTGTATTCAGCCCCCCTGAGTCAATACTTTGTAGAACCTCCTTTCACTGCAATTACAGCTGCAAGTCTTTTTGGGGATGTCTCTACCAGCTTTGCACATCTAGAGAGTGACATTTTTGCCCATTCTTCTTTGCAAAATAGCTCAAGCTCTGTCAGATTGGATGGAGAGTGTCTGTGAACAGCAATTTTCAAGTCTTGCCACAGATTCTCAATTGGATTTAGGTCTGGACTTTGACTGGGCCATTCCAATGCCGTGTACACACGAGCTGATTTTTTGACCGGACTGGTCCGACGGACCGAGTCCGGCAGACAATCCGACCGTGTGTGGGCTTCATCGGACCTGCAACTGACTTTTTCGGGCAAAAATCAGATGGACTTTAGATTTGGAACATCGAGTCCGTTCAAAAAATCCGCTCGTCTGTATGCTCGGACAAAAACTGACGCTAGGGCAGCTATTGGCTACTGGCTGTCAACTTCCTTATTTTAGTCCGGTCATACGTCATCACGAAGTATAGTGGCCCGCGCCCCATTGTGAAAGGGTTCTTACTGCTACAGGGCAGCCTCGCTGCGCAGGATCATGTATATATACATGATCCTGCACTTCCAGGTATTGGGTGCGAGGGCGTGTCGCCAGCGTCTCACTCCCGGTGTGATTTTAAAGAGTGGGAGCTGATCAGCGGGTCCTTTCGATGTCCGCTGGCACCTGCTGATTATTCGGTAAACAGGCAGAATGCCAGTCTGCCTATGTAAATAAGGCAGATCGCCGTTCTGTACAGAATGCATGGATCCTGTGTTCCTGTAAAGCAGAAACACCGATCCATGCCTTCCCCTAGTAAAAGCACCTCCCCCACTAAAACTGAATCACCAGCTAGGCACACATTTAACCCTTTGATCGCCCCTGATGTTAACCCCTTCCCAGCCAGTGTCTTTAGTACAGTGACAGTGCGTATTTTTTAGCACCGATCACTGTAATAATGTCACTGGTCCCCAAAAAAGTATAAAAAGTGTCAGTTAGGTGTCCGATTTGTCGGCGGCAATATCGCAGTCCCGCTAATAAGTCGCTGATTGCCACCATTACTAGTAAAAAAAAAAAAAAAATTCCATAAATATATCCCACAGTTTGTAGCTGCAATAACTTTTGCACAAACCAATCAATATACGCTTATTGGGATTTTTTTTGCCATAAATATGTAGCAGAATACATATTGGACTAAATTGATGATGAAATTTGATTTTTGTAAATTGTTTTTTATTGGATATGTTTTATAGCAGAAAGTAAAAAATATTGTTTTTTTTTAATCAAAATTGTCAGTCGATAGCCTTGTGAAATAAGCCATTCAGTTTAAAATACAAGTTTTTTTTCTTTTTAAAAATTGTCGGTCATTTTTTTTTTATAGCGCAAAAAATTAAAACCACAGCGGTGATCAAATACCAGCAAAAAAAAGTTCTATTTGTGGGGAAAGAAGGACGAAAATTTTGTTTGGGTGCAACGTCTCATGGCTGCACAATTATCAGTTAAAGCGACGCAGTGCCCTATCGCAAAAAAATGCTCTGGTCATTAAGGGGGCAAATTCCTCCGGGGGGCAAAAGTGATTAACTGACAATTGTGCTGACGTACAAGGCTGTGCCCAAATAAAATTTATGTCCCTTTTTCCCACAAATAGAGCTTTCTTTTGGTAGTATTTGATCACCTCTGCGGTTTTTATTTTTTGCGCTATAAACAAATAAAGACAGACAATTTAAAAAAAAATATATACAGTATATTTTTTACTTTCTGCTATAAAACATACCCAATAAAAAATCAAATGTATTCATCAATATAGGCCAATATGTATTCTGCTACATATTTTTGGTAAAAAAAATCATACCATAGACATACATTTCAATTGGATACAGTGTCGCACAATCGCGCAATTGCCGTACCGCAAAAAATGGCCTGGTCATGAAGGGGGGGGGGGGGGGGACGAGACTTTAATATCACTTTAATCTTTTACTGAAAGGGTAGTTGTCGCTTGGAATAAACTTCCAGCAGAGGTAGTGATACAGTCAACCGTAAATGGCTTCAAACATGTTTGGGGCAAACATAGATCTATACTCCGATAATAAAGTTAATGAAAAAAACAAAAAAAAAAAACAAAACAGAAAAAAAATGGAAATGAAGAAATCCTGGACTGCAGCACTCTGAAGAAAGACATCTTTATTTGTAAATCGTTAAAATCTAACAAAAGCCATCTCACAGGAACAGTGTGTAGCAGTAGCTAACGCGTTTCACATCGATAGATGCTTACTCATATCAGCTTATGAGTAAGCATCTATCGATGTGAAATGCGTTAGCTACTGCTACACACTGTTCCTGTGAGATGGCTTTTGTTGGATTTTAACGATTTACAAATAAAGATGTCTTTCTTCAGAGTGCTGCAGTCCAGGATTTCTTCATTTCCGTAGATTTTGCAACTCGCATCAAAGTCGGACCAAAGTAGTACAGGGACTACTTTGAAGTCGGTGCAACTTGAAGTCGCACAGATATGAATGGTACTCATTGGAAATCAAGGGGTACAAGTCCCAAGTCACAGGACAAAATGCACAAGTGTGAAAGGGGCCTTAATGAACTACTCAGTCTTTTTTCTGCCTTCACTTTTCTATGTTTCTATGTTACTTTATGATGAAAATGTATGTCTGTACCCGATTGAAATTAAGTAGAGATACAAAGATAGAAACCTGGCGCTGAACTCTAAGGAAATATATTATTTTTAATTTTCAAGTCTATGTGCATGGTAGTGAAAGGGTTAAAGCACAGGCGGTGGAAACGGATAGAGATGGTGCTTCATAGCGATTATACTGCGGACATTCACATCTGCATTACACATCACATCTTGCTTCATTACTCATGACATCTGCCATTATAGTCAGGGGAAAGGACGTCTACAGCTGAACCTGAACCCAGCCAGTTCATCCACCCACTGACAGCTGGTCCTCACATCGGACACAGCTGGGGAAGTATCCAGTAACTGACTACGCACTGATGAGCCTCAAGAGGGGGAAACAGGTGTTAGAGGGACCATGACTTGTGCATGTGTTCAATGTTTAGCGAGTTGCCATATACATGGAAACATAGAAGAGTGATGGCAGAAAAAGAGTGACGTGAACCCCTGGATCTGCCCCTGCTCCCCTCCGTGTGAAAGGAGCCTTAGCTCACTCATTGGGGTTGATTTACTAAAGGCAAATAGTCTGTGTGCTTTGCAAAGTGCAGTTGCTCCAGAGCTTAGCAAATAAGCAGAAGCACTGCTGACTTCCACCATCCAATCATATGCAAGCAAAAATGCATTTTTTAAAAATTTTCCTTGCACGTGATTGGCAGTGGCGGCCGCTCCATGTGGGGGGTGCAGGGGCGCTGCCCCCCTAATCTATCCGCTTGCCGACCAGTGCACAATGATATACGTCGGCACAATGGCGTGGCTGCGCAAATGGGTGTACAGGTACGTCCCCTTTAAAGAGGAAGTAAAGCCTAAAGCCTAAAAAAAAAAAAAAAAATACACCCATACACCCTGCAAGGCAAAGTCATAATGAGCTAGTATGGTACGCATACTAGCTCATTATGAACAACTTACCTCAGATCGAAGCCCCCGAAGTGACCCTCGTTCGCCTCCTCCGCCGTCGCCATCTATCCCGGAGTAACTTCTGGGTATCGCGGCTCCGGCGCTGTGACTGGCTGGAGCCGCCGCTATGACGTCACTCCGGCGCATGCGCGCGGGTGCCATCAGTGGCGGCATGTTCGCCCTCAATAACAGCATGCTCAGTGCACCTGCACCGTAGACAGCTGTGCCCGGTTTTTGTAAAATACCTCCTTAACAGTGTAGGTTAAGGAGATATTTCTTGCACCTACAGGTAAGCCTTAATCTAGGCTTACCTGTAGGTAAAGTGGTCCCAGAGTCGCAGATCCATTAGTAATAAAAAAAAAAAAAAATTAACAGTAAAAATGCCATAAATCTATCCCCTATTTTGTAGACGCTATAACTGCGCAAACCAATCAATATACGCTTATTGTGATTTTTTTTACCAAAAATATGTAGAAGAATACATATTGGCCTAAACTGAGAAAGAAATTCGTTTTTTTATATATTTTTGGGGGATATTTATTATAGCAAAAAGTAAAAAAAATATTGCTTTTTTTTTTCAAAATTGTTGCTCTTTTTTTTTTATAGCACAAAAAAGAAAAACCACAGAGGTGATCAGAGGTAAATTCTTCCGCGGCTGTAGTGGCTATGTGTTCGACACCTAATCTACATGCATGGATTCCAATGTTTTTTTTTGTTTTTTTTTTGAAGCACATGAGCCTGAGGCTCTAATTGGCTTCAAAAAAGGGTGGGCTGGGGGTGCAGAGAAGGATGTCCGCTCTACTCTAAGAAGGATGTCAGCTCTCCCTGACTCTGGAGGTCTCCAATAGGCTTCTGGAGGCCTGGGACCTTGCTACAGTAGTATTATAGTCATTATCTACTAGGTTTCATCCTAGACTTGCTAGGGGTTCCTTGATCTGTGGCTGAATGACCTCCCATGTGATGGTGCCTGCCTAATTCCAAGGTCAACACCAGTTTGCAGACTGGCAGCATAACACCAATGATATTTTTAGCTGTCTGAAAGGGTGGAATTCTGACCACCAGTGTAAGGATGGAATTCTTCCCATTGATCACCAATATAAAGGGCATTTTCCCTAATGACGCCCTGTGAATTGGTTTTAGAAGGGTTCACTGGGACCCAAATATTATCTTGAAGGGTTTCCCCGGGGTACAAAATTTTAGAAAGGCTGATATAAAATGTCAATTGCAGTTACAGTACCGAGTCTGCTGATATCTCAACCAAGATAGCGGCATGCAGCAGTAATGTCAGGACTTGTAGATGTCTACATAAGGGGGGCATTTGAAAAGTGTATTGAGCACCTTTATATTAGTTTTGTTGAACTTGACCCCCAAAATCCAAGTGTGGTCATGATACAGACTAGTGTAAAGTAGGGTACACACCATAAGAAAATCAGGCAAATGATCGGCCGGTTTTCCTCAATGATTCACAGCAAGTCGTACGACAAAGGCTTTTTTTTGTTGTTTATTGTTTCTGGTCATGTGCAGTCTTTCGTATCTTATTTTTCTCATAGGAAAACAGTGTACATTAAACAAAAATCCCTTGTTCTGTTCACGTACGAGAAAAATTGTGGCATTTGTCCCTTCTGAAATTTTCATTTAGAAAGTTTGTATGGTCGTACCTCATACTGAATTTTTCTTCCAATTTTCTTATAGTGTGTACGCTACTTTAGACTGTTACAAACAGTAGTAATAAAGGATGTATTTCTGGGACACGTCTCCTTAACCGCTAAAGCCTAGTAGACATGGGCCGAATCGTTGAGCGGCATCGGCTGGTTTCTATTGTCGTGTGTACGGCAGACAGTCCGTCAGAAGCCGGCCACTCAGCCAGTTTTTGTCAAAGGGTTATGACCGAAAAAGGTCTGCCGACCGGCTCCCGGTTGGCCAATGGTGGGGAGGCATCCCCCTGTCAGAACACAATAGCACAGCAGGGGCGATCGCTGTATTAACATCAGATTGTTAGTACAGTGGCTCCGACCTGAGCTGTCAGTTTTTTTGTTTTTCGTTCAACCCAGCATAGTAGTGTGTACTAGGCTTAAAGTGGTTGTAAAGTCAAATAAATATTACTGCCAGCCCCTCTGTTCTACTAAGTGATCCTACACTGTGTGCATGTTTGTATAAAACTGTGTCTGTAAATACCTTATTTCAGATCGTTTCTGGCCGGTCACGTGACCTCCGGCCGCTCTCCTCCCCCCCATCTAAGGGCAACACCGGGAGGGTCAGAGATCCCCCTCTGACGTCAGCCGGAAGGTCACGTAACCAATGTGCTCTCCGCTCAGCCCCTCCCACTGTAGCCCTTAGATTGGGGGAGGAGAGTGGCCGGAGGTCATGTGACCAGCCAGAAACGATCGGAAATAAGGTATTTACAGTGACAATTTTATACAAACATGTACATAGTGTAGGATCGCTTAGTAGAACAGAGGGGCTGGCAGTAATATTTATTTAACTTTACTTCCAGTTACTGATAGCGGCAGGAGGGAGTAGGGAGGGAGGCAGTTTACACACACATGGGAGCTTACAGGCAGGGAGGGAGGAGGAGAGAGGAGAGCAGCGGGATGACGAAGGCGTGTAACCTGACCACGGTAATCATGGATCAGCAGCCATGATTACCGTGGTCAGCACACTAAGGGGGACACAGGAACAGGCAGGATTAACCATGTTTTTTACAACATAGAGAGGGACAAATTAGACAGCACAAGCACTGTGCTGTTTAACCTGCTATAGGGGAACAGGATCTTTTTTTTTTTTTTTTTTTTAAGGTTACAACCTCTTTAACTCTTGTACAATATCTGATGAGGAAGTTATGTTAAGAAGAGCCTTCATTTGTGTAAATTCACCCTGTGATTACAGAAGACAAGTGATCTTACGGTCTTTTATTACAATGTTTACCTTTGATGATTCTCAGTTATGCTATACACTTCCCTTCCTTGGCTCTTTTCCCGAACGTGTCAGAAGTGAATTATAATGGAAATCTGAGTTCAAATGATAATATTACAGCTACAAAAGAAGTAGTTTGCCAACACTGTGCTTGCCAGAAAAAGAAACTCATTTAAAATATGTTTATACTCATGTAAATATTATTATTATTAATAATAATAATTATAATAATAAAAAAATAAATAAAGCTAGAAATAGACATAGAATAGTAATAATAAATAAATCAATAAATAATATGAATGATAAATAGGTACGGTAAGTGGTTCATGCTCTTTCAAATATGCGTGGAAGCCAAATGACAAAGCCAAGGCACATCTGTAAAGTATGGTCTTCCTTTAATCTATGAGAGTACTAGCATTGTGATATAAAGTCATACTAAAATAAAGTGATTTGACAAATGAAAAGATGAAATTAATAATTGTGTGTTACAGCGTAGAACAGTCAAGTATTTTACATGGTTACTTTTAATGATTTTCCTTTCTATAAATCATTTTTTGATGGCTTGCAATGTGTCTTTGCCCCTTTTAGAAAATGTAACTACTCAATTCCCTAGCACAGTCCCATTTTACAGGTAAATAACATGCTTAAAACATGTTAAAATTGAATTCCCAAATGTAAAAATCCTCCCTTGCAGTGGGGCTGCTCCATGCTGCATGGGTTGATTGCTAGGGGACCAGAAAAAGCTGTTAAAATGATCATAACCCCCTAATCCTGCATGTCCCTCTGTGCTGCTAGACCAGCCCCACAGCCTCTTCTCCCCTACAATTTTTACTCCTTCATGATAAGCTGGGTGGCCGCTGGCTGAGAGGAGCGCCGGCCTGTGTGTCTTCCAGCCAGTCTCTCTCCTCTCACTTCCCTGCTCTGCTGCTGGAGTGGCTGTGTGCCTGATCCTCCGCTTCACGTGCACCACATTACAAAAGGGCCCCGACGATAGCCAGTTAATATTGACAATTAGGTGCCAGTTACTTTGTAGCTATTTCCAGAGGTACCCACCCAGGCTTTTCTTTGTGCCATTCATGCTTTCACTCCAGTGTGTGCATACAAATTTTGGGAAATCCATAGGTACAGATTGAAAAACATTTAAAGCTTAATTGTAGAAAGCCTACTCATGTATTTTCTCTCCCCCGACACCTGACACTCTCATCCAATACTTCTCAAGCTTGAAAATGTGGGTGGGGCCTTGATGTTCTCATGTACAGTGCCGTTTTTTCCCTTTTATTGGTTGAACTAGATGGACTTGTGTCTTTTTTCAACCAGACTTTGTAACTATGTAAGGCACCCTGGTCCTGCATCGGTTGTGATAATATCGGAAAAGGCTTGGCCACATGCCCGGTGAAGAAGAGGGGCTAGTTGGGACCAGTCGGCTTGCAAGAGGGAGGATTTGGATCAGTAGTTCTGCCTACTTCATTTTACCTGGACTAAATGGGAGTCTTAGTATACTGGGAGGGGAGCTACCAAAGGGGATTTTTTTTAGCTAAAGTTCAGATTTAATGGTCAACATAGGTATATGGAGGAAGAAGCTCCTTCTGCTGCAGCTGAATGAGTGGCAGACTCTGACCTCACAAGAGGCCAATGATACATTAAGCCATCGATGAAGGTTTCTCAAATAAGGCAAATGCCGGGGGGTGATTAGGGTAGCAGGGGCCATAGATTCTGTATTGCTATCGAAGGGTTATTTCATGCTTTGTATGATCCATGTCTGGTAACGGACTATAAACAATTAATTCATCACCAACATTTTGGTAAATATTTGTTAGCAACCTGCTTTACTGTTCCACTCTTCATTATTATTCAGGTTGAAGCCTAAAAGCTTCTAACCCAGCAATCAGTTCCCATGTCTCTTGTGTATCTGCCATCCTGTAATGCCGCGTACACACGAGCGGACTTTTCGACCGGACTGGTCCGACGGTCTATCGGACGGACTTTCGGCGGACTTTCCCAACGAACGGACTTGCCTACACACGATCACATCAAAGTCCGACGGATTCGTACGTGATGATGTACGACCGGACTAAAATAAGGAAGTTGATAGCCAGTAGCCAATAGCTGCCCTAGCGTCAGGTTTAGTCCGTCAGACTAGCATACAGACGAGCGGATTTTTCGACCGGACTCGAGTCCGTCGGAAAGATTTGAAACATGTTTTATTTCTAGGTCCGTCTGACTTTTACCCTAAAGGGTTAAAAGCTTTTTTTTCCATTTAAGCTCCCAGGCAAGTGAAATGAACGGAGATGAGACAGTAGATCATTATCCGTCTCCCGTGGGTGAAAGTCAATGACCTCAAAGCCATCCTACGGCATGGATGTGTCGCTAAGCTGACCGGGGTGACATATTTGTGTATTCAGTTCTGTTGCTTCATCGACAGGACTCAAACACAAACTTCTTGTTTGCTTCACATTTCTAGAATCAGCATAACCTGCAATTTACCCCTAGAACAGAATCTTTTCCAGATGACCAAGTACAAATACTGCATTGTGTTATGTATGCATCATCCACCCCAGTGCTGCCATCCCAGCCCAAAGCTGGAACAGTGACACAATCACAGCGGAAGGCAGAGGGTGACTTTTTTACTAATAATTACTCATCTGTTTAATGGAAGCTTATAAATAATATAATCTGTAGATCCTTTTCAGTGTTTTGCATCAGTCAGCTTTATACTGTCAAGTGGTGCAATGTACTAGAAAAAAGACGAACAAATATTAAAAAAAATCAATGATGTCAATTTTAGGTGAGGCTAAACCCCAAAAATAAAATGTCATGTAAGCTTTACCATAATAATGCCATTTCATACATTGCTTTAATCTTTCTAAGTCTATGTTTTTTTTCACGAGAATAATACCTGGTGATCCTGCCATGACTGTCTTTTGTTCTTGTTACCAGTGGCAGCTGGTGGTATATTTTTTTGGGGGGTGGGGTGACAATCCCTCCTCCCCCACCCCCTGGTCGGTCGATCGGCCCCAGCACTTACCCCAACTAGGTCTTGGGCTTCCTCCGGGCAGCGGGCTTCTGCGTCTCCTCCTTCCTTGGCTTCATGGCGGCACGACTTGCCCTCCTCCTCCTCGGCAGTCACTAGGACCGTTTCTCCTCTCGGCCAATCGGGTCCCGCTTCCTGAGCCGGGATTGGCCGGGAGGAGAAGCAGGAAGACATTAGTGAATATTAATTCGCTATCGTCACACAATTGGGTGGGCTTGGGGCGCAGTGCACTTTTGAAGCCACTTAGAGCCTCACTCTGCACATGCTCAGTTTGGTTTTGTTTTGTTTTTTTCCTTGGGAGGGTGCATGTGATCAGCACTGGGCCAATCAGCACTGTCCAGACAGAGGGTCAGGGGTCCTGTAGCCTCACAGGACGGTCAGAGGTAAATGAAAACTCCTCCTACAAGATTTAACCAGACACAGATAGAAGTCACAAGACTGCTCTATACTGCTGATGAGAAAAAGTATTTAGCAGTTTATATTTACTAAAACTATTGCATTTCCATGTTCTGTGTACTGTGGGAGACCAGATATAGTGAATGCAGGGTCCTGGGTTTAGTAACATTTTAAAGGTCTTGTCCTTCCCCCCGGCCTGCAACTGGACAGTGAAAGGAGAAGCAGCTGACTGATGATTTCCTCTGTCACTCTGCTCTCTCCTCCTATCAGCATGTTCTTTGTTAGCACACTGTTTGGCTCCTTGTGCTGCTTTTTCCTCTCTTAAGAAGAAGGCAGAATAACGCTAGGTAAATTCAGGCATGTATTCTGCTTGCATTAAAAAAAAACACATATAGTGGTTTACTACTGAATGCAGAGCTTCATTGTGTTTCTTTATATGTGCCTTTAGAGTTTCAACCACATGCCGACCAGCGCACGACGATATACGTCTGCACAATGGCACGGCTGGGCAAATGAGTGTACAGGTACGTCCCCTTTAAGAAGTAGTATTGTGGGCGCTCATGCGCCGTGAGCGCGGGTCCCGCGGACTCGATGTCCGCCAGGTGCCTGCGATCGTGTCATGGAGCAGAAGAATGGGGAGATGCCTTTGTAAACAAGGCATTTCCCTGTTCTGCCTAGTGACATGACAGAGATCTACTGCTCCCTGTCATCGGGAGCAGTGATCACTGTCATGTGAGTAGTAGCCCATCCCCCCCCCCACAGTTATAATCACTCCCTAGGACACACTTAACCCCTTGATCGCCCCCTAGTGTTAACCCCTTCCCTGCCAGTGTCATTTACACAGTAATCAGTGCATTTTTATAGCATTGATCGCTGTATAAATGATAATGGTCCCAAAAATAGTGTCAAAAGTGTCCGATGTGTCCGCCATAATGTTGCAGTCACGATAAAAGTCGCAGATCGCCGCCATTACTAATAAAAAAAAAATAATAAAAAAAATGCCATAAATCTATCCCCTATTTTGTAAACGCTATAACTTTTGCACAAACAAATCAATATACGCTTGTTGCAATTTTTTTTATCAAAAATATGTAGAAGAATACATACCTAACAAAACAATTAAATACAAATAAAATCAAATCGGTTTCTTAAGAATACCATTTAAAGGTGTATAGGATGGAAGAAAAGTTATATAAAATAAAGATTTTCAAAACTTTTTGTTTTACAAAATTTTATTGTTTTTTTCAAGTTTTACAGTAAAAGAGTAGGTATAGACACAGTAAAACAGTGCAAAGAACACGGCAAAAGAAGGCTCTCTAAATAGAAATTTTCAAAACTTTTTGTAATAGAAGTGCAAACAAATTATTCAGTATTCAGTAAGAATAAAAACCTTGAAGCCCAATTCCAGTTTTTGCAATTCCATAAAAACAAATCAGTCCATTGGAAGCTCTGGCTGCTATACTCACCCGAACTTCGGCACAGCCCCCCCCACGCAGACTGACTCTCCAACTCCTGGCCATCACTACTCCTCTTCCCAGTTGAATAATGCCCAGTTCCCATCTGCAGTTGGGAAAATTGACCCTTGACCCTTGATAGGAATAGTCAATCTCTTTTAAAAAAAAAAAAAAAATCTTTTGCCTAAATATACATACATATTGGCTTAAACTGAGAAAAAAAAATTTATATATATATTTTTGGGGGATATTATTGCAGTAAAAAGTAAAAAAAATAGCTTTTTTTCAAAATTGTCGCTCTTTTTTTGTTTATAGCGCAAAAAAACGCAGAGGTGATCAAATACCACCAAAAGAAAGCTCTATTTGTGGTAAAAAAAAAGGCAGTCAATTTTGTTTGGGTGTAACGTCGCACGACCGCGCAATTGTCAGTTAAAGCGACGCAGTGCCGAATCGCAAAAAGTGCTCTGGTCAGGAAGGGGGTAAATCCTTCTGGGGCTGAAGTGGTTAAAGAGCTTAAAAACATCTATATCTGGAAAAATACGCCTTTAGTGGTTCTTTGCAGCATTCAGTGCCAGTTACAGCCTATCATAGACACAGAAGATAAGAGTTTCTTTAGTCATCAGTTGTCTGGGGAAAATCCTACTGCAATGTACTTTACTGTTTCCTTGTATTTTTTGGGTACTATTGTCTGGAAAAGATCCCACTATAATCTACTTTACCATTTCCTTGTATTTTTGGGGTATTGTCGTCTGGAAAAAAATTCCACTATAATGAGCTTTACTGCTTCCTTGTATTTTTGGGGTACAATTGTCTGGGGAAAATCCCACTATAATGGGGTATTGTCTTTGTCAGCTATGAAAGGTTTCTGTGTTTTAATATTTCCTCATATTTCTGTTCTATTGTCTTCCTTAAGATGGAGAACACCTTAAGAGAGAACAAATATTGCACATCCAGTGCAATCCAGAGACTATCAAGGTTTACTTCCTCTTCTTCTTTTCTTTTTCTTTTTTTTAATTCAGACCAAATTTTCTTGCCTTTACTCTCAAATACAGAGAAGATGGAAATAATAGCTACCTAACAAAACAATTAAATACAAATAAAATCAAATCAGCTTCTTAAGAATACCATTTAAAGGTGTATAGGATGGAAGAAAAGTTATATAAAATAAAGATTTTCAAAACTTTTTGTTTTACAAATTTTGATTATTTTTTTCAAGTTTTACAGTAAAAGAGTAAACAGTAGGTATAGACACAGTAAAATAGTGCAAAGAACACGGCAAAAGAAGGCTCTCTAAATAGAAATTTTCAAAACTTTATGTAATAGAAGTGCAAACAAATTATTCAGTATTCAGTAAGAATAAAAACCTTGAAGCCCAATTCCAGTTTTTGCAATTCCATAAAAACAAATCAGTCCATTGGAAGCTCTGGCTGCTATACTCACCCGAACTTCAGCACAGCCCCCCCCCCTCCCCCCCCGCAGACTCACTCTCCAACTCCTGGCCATCACTACTCCTCTTCCCAGTTGAATAATGCCCAGTTCCTATCTGCAGTTGGGAAAATTTGACCCTTGACTTTGATAGGAATAGTCAATCTCTTTAAAAAAAAAATTTTTTTGCCTAAATTTTAATTTTTTCTGTCAAACTTTCCAGTATATAATCCTAAACGGATTTTTCAGGAAATAGTCTCTCCCTCTCCTCCGGCACCTTTCCTTCCCCGCTCAAACATGCATTGGTTACCCCCATACTTAAAAAACCCTCACTAGACCCCACCTGTTTGAAAAAGTTAAGACCCATCTGCCTGCTCGCATTTGCCTCCAAGCTCATCGAACGTCTTGTCCATGACCGAATGAGTCACTACCTCACGAACAACAACCTTCTTGACCTCCTACAGTGAGGCTTCCGTCCACAACATTCCACTGAAACTGCCCTACTAAAACTCACCAATGACTAACTAACTGATAAAACCAATGGGCATTACTCCATACTCCTACTCTTAGACCTCTCTGCTGCCTTCAACACAGTTGACCACCTGCTCCGCCTCAGCAAACTACACTCCCTTGGCCTCTGTGATTCTGCTTTATCCTGGTTCTCCTCCGATCTATGTCAGCGCACTTTCAATGTCACTTACAACTCCATCTCCTCCGCTCGTCTTCCTCTCTCTGTTGGGGTACCCCAAGGCTCTGTCCTTGGGCCCCTCCTATTCTCGCTCTATACCTCTTCTCTGGGCCTGTTGATAACCTCCCATGGCTTCCAATACCACCTCTACACCGATGACACCCAGATCTATCTCTCCACTCCTCAACTCACCCCCTCGATCTCCTCACGGATCTCAAACTTACTGAATGACATATCGGTATGGATGTCACACCACTTTCTCAAACTCAATCTTTCTAAAACTGGGCTTGTTATATTTCCTCCTTCCCGGTCCCGTCCCCCCCATGACTTTACCATTAAGATCAACAGCACAACCATTGGTCCCTCCACACATGCCAGGGTGCTGGGTGTAATTCTTGACTCTGACCTCTCCTTCAGCCCCCACATCCAATCACTGGCTAAATCCTGCTGCCTTAAAGTGGTTGTAAATTCTGTTTTAAAAAAAAACCCTGCAAGACAAAGGCATAATGAGCTAGTATGCATAGCATAGCATCCTAGCTCTTATGAATTACTTACTCGAGAACAAAGCCCCCGAAGCCGTCCTCGTCTCCCCCTCCGGCTGGCGACAGCTTTCCCGTGGGTTACTTCCGTATATCGCGGCTCTGGCGCTGCGATTGCCCGGAGCCAACGAAGACGTCACTCCAGCGCATGTGCACGGGGGCCGCCGGTAACGGCACACAGACTGAAGCAACGGCACATACGTGCCGTTGCTTCAGTTTGCCCCAGTGCGATAGGGGATGTCTCCTAAACCATGCAGGTTTAGGAGATATCCTGGGTAGCTATAGCTACAGGTAAGCCTTATTATAGGCTTACCTGTAGCATAAAGTTGTTGTAAAGGGTTTACAACCACTTTAACCTCCGCAACATCTCCAGAATTCAACCCTTCCTGACTAATGACACCACAAAACAATGTATTTACTCCTTGATTATTTCCTGCCTTGACTACTGCAACTCTCTCCTTAGTGGCCTACTTTTACGCAGGCTATCCCCCCTTCAGTCTATTATGAATGCTGCTGCTAGACTAATACACCTTACTAACTGCTCCGTGACTGCTGCCCCTTTCTGCCAATCCCTTCACTGGCTTCTCCTACCCCACCGTATAAAATTCGAAATGCTAACCACAACATACAAGGCTATCCACAACATCGCCCCCATCTACATCACCAACCTCATCTGCAGATATCGCCCAAATCGTCCCCTCCGCTATTCCCAGGAACTCCTGCTCTCTAGCTCCCTTGTTACCTCCTCTCATGCTCGTCTTCAGGACTTCTCCAGAGCCTCTCCCATCCTCTGGAACTCCCTGCCCCGGTATGTTTGATCAGCCCCTAACCCAGTGATGGTGAACCTTGGCACCCAAGATGTTTTGGAACTACATTTCCCATGATGCTCACCTACACTGCAGAGTGCATGAGCATCATGGGAATTGTAGTTCAAAAACATCTGAGGTGCCAAGGTCCTCCATCACTGCCCTAACCTGTCCACCTTTAGGAGATCCCTAAAAACTCACTTATTCAGGGAAGCCTATCCCACACCCACCTAACAACTGTCCCCGAGCCACCCCCCATCAAATCATTCCCTGCATCTATTACCTTTTGTACCACCACCCCCTCCCTTTAGAATGTTCTATGATCAGGGCCCTCCTGTCCCTTCTGTATTGAACTGTACTGTAATTGTGCTGTCCTCCCCTCTACATTGTAAAGCGCTGCATAAATTGTTGGCGCTATATAAATCATGTATAATAATAATAAAAATAATAAAAGGGTTTTTCAGGAAATAGTTTCTCTCCTATCATCATTTCTATAACACCCTAAGAACCCCAGAATCTTCATGGAGACCCTACGTCCCAGGGTGGGCTAGCGTTATCAAATTTGCGACTATATTATTATGCCTCTCAACTTGTCTACATACACTGGTGGCTTTTCACCCAAGTAAATAATGCTGCCACAGTGGCTGAAGCAACCTTAGTTTCCTCTTATGAAGTCCTGACTATTTTAATCTATAGGAGATTTGTCCAGGCCACTGAGGGCACGGCTATGTTAAAAGTTTCCCGAAAAATCTATGAGCATTGCCTATCCCTAGTACATGACTCCCAGTCCTCATACTCCATCTCGCCTAATCATCCAATCTGGTTTAAACCAACCTTTCCTAATTTTTTCAACCTGCCTGATGCCTGTCTCTGGGCGATGAAATGGTTGAAATATATACACCAGTTATATGACCAGGGCCCGCTCAAAATTTAGGGTTCCAAATTTTTGGCATTTTAGATAGCTCCAATTAAAATATGTGGCCATGGCTCAATTAAGTCTTAGGGGGGTACAATTTCACAATTCTACCCTAGAAAAAGCTTTGTTACAACCTGAGCATGCGGGGCTGATCTTCTTTGTTCTGCAGTACAGAACAAACCCACTGGGCTGCAGACTTTGAAAGACCGTTGGTCATCTGACATCCCAGACCTCTCGATGAAAAATGGGAAGAGCTTCTTCAAACTTATTTTGTCACTACCATCTCAGCCGGAGACAGAACGATTCAGTTGCGCTTTTTTTACAGGATTTATTGCACATCACTCCGGCTATTTCAGATGCATAAAAGTGATAGTCCTGAATGTCATAAATGCCGTAAATGTTCTGGGGATCTGCTTCACACGCTCTGGAACTGTGACGAAATAAGACCTTTCTGGTCTGATGTAACCCATTTTATAGCCTCAAATTTCGGTCTTCCTAATGTGTGCAATCCACAATGGTGCCTATTGGGGATATTGGAGGAGGTTGATTTAAGTTCCTATCAAAAGTTCCTACGCTTTTTTTTGTTTTCCGCTAAGAAGATTGTTGTACTACAGTGGATACATTCTACAATTGTTCCTCTTAATCAATTGGTCTGATCAATCAGGTATTGCCAACTTACAAGCTCGCTTACGAGGCAAGGGGGTGCCTTCATAAATTTGCTAAAATTTGGGACCAATTGATAGAACTTTTCGATACCTAGGTGTAATGCCTAGCCCTGATATATAAGTAGAGGAGTGGTTTATTGGTCTTTATTATATGGAATGCATATTTTATTCCCTTTTTGTTGCCTGTGCCATATTCTTTATCATAACTAGGTGCTCATCTCATCGGTTTTTGTTCTACAGTATGTTCTGCCCATATTGGGAATTGTTCTACTACTGATATCCCTGCCTTCTCTGGGAATTTATAGAATTTTTTTTCACAATATATTGTTGCTCTTTTAAAAGTAGGGAACAATGTCTGATTGTTGACTATCTACTTATATATTGTGGATTGTCTGTAATTTGTTTCCACTGTATTTCGTTTGATGAAAATATCAAGCAAAACAGTTAAAAAAAAAAATAAAAGGACACCTAAATGACAACTATCCATACTTCATCCTTCACCCAAGGAAAAAAATGATCCAAGGAAGCTGTTCTTCACAGCTAGTTTGGATTTCCCGTTTTGCTGCTCTTGAAGGATAAAGGGAAGAACCTGATTGGCCACTTTGAGAAACAAAACACCTGTCATCGGTTGCTTTAATGTATGGGTCTTCCTTTTTCTTTCACAAGAGCAGTCACGAGAGAAGACCACAAGCTGAGCTGGAAAATGTAACAGTCAACAGAAAACGGTGGTGGCTTACGTGAGACTTTGCTGGGAACTCTCTATTCTCCTTTACTGACAGTTAAATGATAACGTGTTGTTTTTTTTGTTTTTTTTTTTCATCTTGAGTCTATAAGCTAACATTTCTCTACAAGGTTATCGCAGACAAATATTGGTTTGTAAACACTTAGCGGTCATTATTTAGACCGTTTTTAGACGTTTGTATTGTAATGGCAATGTATACACTGTTAGCACTATTTGCCTTTACATATACAATATATACATAAACAGGTCATGGACAGAGAGTGACTCACTAAGTGAATTAAATGACTGTAACTTTCCAACCATTATTGTGAAATGGGGCAATTCATGACACTTCTTCCGTTAACGTCTATGTAAACCCTAACAATGTACTTCTTATATTTGCTCTCTTTAGGTCTGTTAACTGCTTCAGCCCTGGAAGATTTTACCCCCTTCCTGACCAGAGCACTTTTTGCGATTCGGCACTGCGTCGCTTTAACTGACAATTGCGCGGTCGTGCAACGTTGCACCCAAACGAAATTGATTTCCCTTATTTTCCCCACAAATAGAGCTTTCTTTTGGGTGATATTTGATCACCTCTGCGGTTTTTATTTTTTGTGCTATAAAAAAAGAGCGACAATTTTGAAAAAAACGCAATATTTTTTACTTTTTGCTATAATAAATATCCCCCAAAAATATATATAAAAAAAACATTTTTTTCCTCAGTTTAGGCCGATATGTATTCTTCTACATATTTTTGGTAAAAAAATATCGCAATAAGCATACAGTGGAGACGGAAAGTATTCAGACCCCCTTAAATATTTCACTCTTTGTTATATTGCAGCCATTTGCTAAAAATCATTTAAGTTCATTTGTTTCCTCATTAATGTACACACAGCACCCCATATTGACAGAAAAACACAGAATTGTTGACATTTTTGCAGATTTATTAAAAAAGAAAAACTGAAATATCACATGGTCCTAAGTATTCAGACCCTTTGCTCAGTATTTAGTAGAAGCACCCTTTTGATCTAATACAGCCATGAGTTTTTTTGGGAAAGATGCAACAAGTTTTTCACACCTGGATTTGGGGATCCTCTGCCATTCCTCCTTGCAGATCCTCTCCAGTTCTGTCAGGTTGGATGGTAAACGTTGGTGGACAGCCATTTTTAGGTCTCTTCAGAGATGCTCAATTGGGTTTAAGTCAGGGCTCTGGCTGGGCCATTCAAGAACAGTCATGGAGCTGTTGTGAAGCCACTCCTTCGTTATTTTAGCTGTGTGCTTAGGGTCATTGTCTTGTTGGAAGGTAAACCTTTGGCCCAGTCTGAGGTCCTGAGCACTCTGGAGAAGGTTTTCGTCCAGGATATCCCTGTACTTGGCCGCATTGATCTTTCCCTCGATTGCATCCAGTCGTCCTGTTCCTGCAGCTGAAAAACACCCCCACAGCATGATGCTGCCACCACCATGCTTCACTGTTGGGACTGTATTGGACAGGTGCTGAGCAGTGCCTGGTTTTTTCCACACATACCGCTTAGAATTAAGGTCAAAAAGTTCTATCTTGGTCTCATCAGACCAGAGAATCTTATTTCTCACCATCTTGGAGTCCTTGGTGTTTTTTTAGCAAACTCCATGCGGGCTTTCATGTGTCTTGCACTGAGGAGAGGCTTCCGTCGGGCCACTGTGCCGTAAAGCAGCGACAGGTGGAGGGCTGCAGTGATGGTTGACTTTCTATAACTTTCTCCCATCTCCCGACTGCATCTCTGGAGCTCAGCCACAGTGATCTTTGGGTTCTTCTTTACCTCTCTCACCAAGGCTCTTCTCCCCCGATAGCTCAGTTTGGCCGGATGCCCAGCTCTAGGAAGGGCTCTGGTTGTCCCAAACATCTTCCATTTAAGGATTATGGAGACCACTGTGCTCTTAGGAACCTTAAGTGCAGCAGAAATGTTTTTGTAACCTTGGCCAGATCTGTGCCTTGCCACAATTCTGTCTCTGAGCTCTTCAGGCAGTTCCTTTGACCTCATGATTCTCATTTGCTCCGACATGCACTGTGAGCTGTAAGGTCTTATATAGACAGATGTGTGTGTCTTTCCTAATCAAGTCCAATCAGTATAATCAAACACAGCTGGACTCAAATGAAGGTGTAGAACCCTCTCAAGGATGATCAGAAGAAATGGACAGCACCTGAGTAAAATATATGAGTGTCACAGCAAAGGATCTGAACACTTAGGACCATGTGATATTTCAGTTTTTCTTTTTAATAAATCTGCAAAAATGTCAACAATTCTGTGTTTTTCTGTCAATATGGGGTGCTGTGTGTACATTAATGAGGAAAAACAATGAACTTAAATGATTTTAGCAAATGGCTATATATATATATATATATATATATATATATATATATATATATATATAAAAAATATAATATAACAAAGAGTGAAAAATTTAAGGGGGTCTGAATACTTCCTGTCCCCACTGTATATTGATTGGTTTGCGCAAAAGTTATAGCGTCTACAAAATAGGGGATAGTTTTATAGCATTTTTATAATTTTTTTTTCTTTTGCTAGTAATGGTGGCCATCTGCGATTTTTATCATGACTGCCACATTATGGCGGACACATCGGACAATTTTGACACATTTTTGGGATCATTGGCATTAATACAGCGATCAGTGCGATTAAAAATGCATTGATTACTGTAAAAGTATCACTGGCAGTGAAGGGGTTAACACTAGGGGGCAGTGAAGGGGTTAAGTGTGTCCTAGTTTGTGTTCTAACTGAAGGGGGGAGGAGACTGTGCAGGGAAGATAACAGATTGTCTGTTCATACTCTGTATGAACAGACGATCCGTCTGTTCTCCCCTCAGAGAACCAGAAGCTGTGTGTTTACACACACAGTTCCGGGTTCTCCGTGTCTCAGCGGCGATCGCGGGAGCCCGGTGGTGATCGAGACCGCCGGGCACTCGCATCGACTCGGGGGTAGAGCGGCGGACGCACGCATGCGCCCCCTAGTGGCCACAGGGCAGAGCGACGTTACATAGCGTAGTTTTGCCCAGCCGTGCCATTCTGCCGCAGTACAACTGCGGCTGCTGGTCGGCATGTGGTTAAGTTTACCATTGTACCTGTCAACACTCTCTTGGCCCCTTATGCCGTGTACACACAGGCGGACTTTTCAGCATCAAAGGTCCGACGGTCTATCTGACGGACTTTCAACTGACTTTTGATGGACTTCCAACAGACTTTCGAATGAACAGACTTGCCTACACACGATCACACCAAAGTCCGACGGATTCGTACGTGATGACGTACGACTGGACTAAAATAAGGAAGTTGGTAGCCAATAGCTGCCCTAGCGTCGGTTTTCGTCCATCGGACTAGCATACAGACGAGCAGATTTTTCGACTGGACTCGAGTCCGTCGGAAAGATTTGAAACATGTTCCAAATCTAAAGTCCGTCTGATTTTCGACCGAAAAAGTCTGCTGCAGGTCCGATGAAGCCCACACACGGTTGGATTGTCCTTAGGATTCGTCCCGTCGGACCAGTCTGGTCGAAAAGTCCGCCCGTGTGTACACGGCATTAGTTCACTGGAAACCCCTGAAAAACTACTCTACAACATAATCCCCCCTCCACCAAATGATTTGGACCAGTGCTCAAAACAAGGTCCCTAAAGACATGAATGAGCGAGTTTGGGGTGGAGGAACTTGACTGGCTTGAACAGAGCCCTGACCTCAACCTGATAGAACACCTTTGGGATGAATTCAAGCGGAGACTGCGAGCCAAGTCTTCTCGTCACAGTTACATCCACGTCTAAAGCACCGGGTTGGTTAGAGTGGTGTCTCACCTTGAAAATGTCCACACTCCTGAATTAGTTCAGGGATGCCTGCTGTCACATTTCTACACACCGGCGGGGAAATCTTTTATCCTCCAGCTTTGAGCGAAACTTCAAGTACATACAGTACGTGTACACATTTGCAGTTATTATTCATATTCATTTTTAATCTGCTGGTGCTGATGGAGAAAGAAGAAAGTCCTCCTGCTCACTCTGCGGAAGCTCTCTCCTTGCTTCTTGAACTCTTCTTGGGTTGAAGAAGCAGGGAGTGAGATATTTTACACTGATGGCCAGTTAGGTGCTCAGATTGCACCTTCATAAACCGGCCATTTGCGTAACAGTGAATGAAGCGAAGTGCCGTGTGCTGAGGAGCCGAGAACATGTCCTCTGTTGCTCCTCATCTCAACTACATACACTGGTACACAGGTGAGATAAGCCATGATCATTTTGATCGCAACGTACCTCTCCTTCTTAAAAGGACACCTAAATGACAACTATCCATACTTCATCCTTCACCCAATGAAAAAAATGATCCAAGGAAGCAGTTCTTCACAGCTAGTTTGGATTTTACGTTTTGCTGCACTTGAAGGATAAAGGGAAGAACCTGATTGGCCACTTTGATCAACAAAACACCTGTGATCAGTTGCTTTAATGTTTGCGTCTTCCTTTTTCTTTCACAAGAACAGTCACGAGAGAAGACCACAAGCTGAGCTGGAAAATGTAACAGTCAACAGAAAACGGTGGTGGCTTACGTGAGACTTTGCTGGGAACTCTCTATTCCCTTTTACTGACAGTTAAATGATAACGTGTTGTTTTTTTTGCTTTTTGGTTTTTTTTTTCATCTTGGGTCTATAAGCTAACATTTCTCTGCAAGGTTATCGCAGACAAATATTGGTTTGTAAACACTTAGCGGTCATTATTTAGACCTCCAGCGGACATTTGTATTGTAATGGCAATGTATACACTGTTAGCACTATTTGCTTTTACATATACAATATATACATAAACAGGTCATGGAGAGTGATTCACTAAGTGGATTAAATGACTGTAACTTTCCAACCATTATCGTGAAATGGGGCAATTCATGACACTTCTGTTAACGTCTATGTAAACCCTAACGATGAACTTCTCTTATTTGCTCCCTTTAGGTCTGTTAAGTTTACCATTAAAAGTGTTTGATAAATGCAAAAAAGTAGCTGTTGATCCTTCTGGAAGTCCAGTAAGTTTGCAAGTTCCTGCAGAGTTATCTTAAAGCATTTGTTACCCCAAAATGTCATATTCCTGATATGTGGCTGCTGTACCATGTACTTGTATGAGAACGTATCCTGTTCTCTTTGTATTGCTTCCTTTGTGTGAAATCCTCGGTGTTCCTACCAGTCCCTCTGCTTTCCTATTAAAAACTGCCCACTCTAATGCCGCATACACACGATCGGACATTCCGACAACAAAATCCATGTTTTTTTTCTGAAGGATGTTGCCTCAAACTTGTCTTGCATACACACGGTCACACAAATGTTGTTGGAAATTCCAAACGTCAAGAACGCGTGACGTACAACACGTACGACGAGCCGAGAAAAATTAAGTTCAATAGCCAGTGCGGTTCTTCTGCTTGATTCCGAGCATGCGTGGAATTTTGTGCGTCTACACACGATCGGAATTTCCGACAATGGATTTTGTTGTCGGAAAATTTGAGATCCAGATCTCAAATTTTGTTTGTCGGAAATTCAGACGGAAAATGTCCGATGGAGCCTACACACGGTCGGAATTTCCGACAACAAGCTCCCATCGAACATTTGTTGTTGGAAATTCCGACCGTGTGGACGCGGCATGAGAAGGAGAGCACAGCGTGGTCAGTTCTCTAGCTATGCTGGGAACTCAACCTGCTCTCCTCCAATGATCAGACTTGTCCTGACACCCCCCACCCCCCCGTACAGACTGTCACTGGGAAGATCAGTGTGCTGCTTCTATTCTTCCCCCCAGGGCTCTTTTGCAGCTTAGAACAGAGGGAATGAGATCACTTATCCTTTCTTACATTAAGAGAGGTATGGACTCCAGAGAGAGATATCATTTTGCCCCCCTGTACAAATCATTAGTAAGATCTCATCTGGAATATGCAGTTCAGTTTTGGGGACCAGTTCACAAAAAGGATATCGGGGAACTGGAGAAAGTGCAGAGAAGGGCAACCAAACTGATAAGAGGCCTGGAGGAGCTCAGCTATGAGGAAAGATTAGAGGAACTGAATTTGTTCACTCTTGAGAAGAGGAGATTAAGGGGGATATGATCAACATGTTCAAATATATAAGGGGTCCATATAGTGATCTTGGTGTTGAGTTATTCACTTTAAGGTCATCACAGAGGACAAGGGGGCACTCTTTACATCTAGAGGAAAAAAGATTTCATCTCCAAATATGGAATGGTTTCTTTACAGTAAGAGCTGTGAAAATGTGGAATAGACTCCCTCCAGAGGTGGTTCTGGCAAGTTCAGTAGATTGCTTTAAGGCCTGGATTCTTTCCTAGGTGTACATGATATAACTAGGTACTAACATTTTTATAGGTAAAGTTGATCCAGGGAAAATCCGATTGCCTCTCGGGGGATCAGGAAATCATTTTTTCCCCCGCTGTAGCAAATTGGAGAATGCTTCGCTGGGGTTTTTTGCTTTCCTCTGGATAAACTGTGGGTAAAGGATTATGTATATGGGATTGTATTATTATTATTATTATTATTTTTTTGGTTGAACTAGACTTGTGTCTTTTTTCAACCTGACTAATTATGTGACTTATAAGAAAGGGAAAAAGGTATTTATATTGTTTTTTTTTTTATATATCTACACAAAAAAACATTTTGCCTTTCATTTCTATTTTAAACTGAATGGCTTATTTCACAAGGCTATCGACTGACAATTTTTATTAAAAAAAAAACAATATTTTTTTACTTTCTGCTCCAAAACATATCCAATAAAATAAAAAAATAAAAATCTAATTTCTTCTTCAATTTAGGCCAATATGTATTCTGCTACATATTTTTGGTAAAAAAAAAATCCCAATAAGTGTATACTGATTGGTTTGCACAAAAGTTATAGCATCTACATATTATGGAATATTTTTTTTTTTATTTGTTTCATTTATTTATTTTTTTACTAGTAATGAGGGCGGACAAATCGGACACCTAACTGACACTTTTGACACTTTTTTCGAAGACCAGTGGCAGTATTACAGCGATCAGCGCAAAAGATATGCACTATCACTGTACTAATGACACTGGCAGGGAAGGGGTTAACATCAGGGGCGCTCAAAGGGTTAAATGTGTGCCAAGGGAATGCTTGCTAACTGTGGGGGAGGTGCTTTTACTACTGGAAGACATGGATCGGTGTTTCTGCTTCACAGAAACACAGGATCCGTGTCTTCTGTACTCACAGAATGACAGTCTGCCTTGTTTACATAGGCAGACTGTCATTCTGTCAGAGTAACGAACGATCGGTGGGTCCCGGTGGACATCGGGTCTACGGGACCCGCTGATCAGCTCCCACTGTGTAAAATCACAGTGGGAGCGAGCCAGCAGTGGCGCGCGCTCGCGCCCAAAACCCTGAAGTGCAGAATCACACATATATATACAGTCCCTGAAAAAAGTCTTGTCGCTTGTATACAAATTGACCTGAAGTGCCGCTAAAATATATTTCTAATCAAGATTTTGTTACAAGAAATGGGTCATTTTAATCCCAACAGCTTTTGTAATAATGTTTCAGTGCAAAACTAAACTGACAAAAAGTATTCTAATATTCACAGCTTGGTAAAGCCCATTGAGTCAATTTTTGCCAAGACATAAGTGTTGTCGCCTGAGCTTCACCTGTGACTAATAATGGATCAATTAGGTCTCAGGTGTGTATAAAAAGAACACCAGTACACTAGACCTTCTCAACTGCAACTAGACCTCTGCAAACATGCCTAAGATTAAGACTAAAGTGTTGATTATCAAGAGGCTGAAGACCAGATCCACTGCTGATGTGACAGACACCTTCAATGTGTCTCAGCGTCAAGTTCAGAGGATAAAAAAAAGATTTGAAGAGACTGGAGAAGTTTTGGACAAGGCCAGGTTAGGCCAACCCCGCAAGACAACTGCTCGAGAGGACCGTTTTTTGGCTCGAAAATCCAAGGCCAGCCCATTTTCCACTGCAGCAGAGCTCCACGAGACCTGGTCACCTGAAGTCCCTGTGTCAACCAGAACAGTTTGTTGGATTCTGTCTGGAAATGGCCTCCATGGTCGAATCAGTGCCCATAAGCCAGCACTAAACAAAAGACAATTGAAAAACAGTGTGGCATTTGCCAAGGGCTACAGCCTGCTAAAAGGATGGACTCTGGAAAAGTGGCAGAAGGTGGATTTTTCAGATGAATCTTCTGTTGAATTACACCACAGTCGCCGCAAATATTGCAGGAGACCTACTGGAACCCGCATGGAGCCGAGATTTACCCAGAAAACAGTGAAGTTTGGTGGAGGCAAAACCATGGTCTGGGGTTACATCCAGTATGGGGGTGTGCGAGGGATCTGCAGGGTGGAAGGCAACATCAATAGTCTAAAATACCAAGAAATCTTAGCTACCTCTTATATTCCCAACCATAAAAAAGGCCAAATTTTGCAGCAGGATGGTGCTCCATCGCATACTTCCATCTCCACATCAAAGTTCCTTAAGTCAAAGAAGATCAAGATGCTCCAGGATTGGCCAGCCCAGTCACCAGACATGAACATCATTGAGCATATGTGGTGTAGGATGAAAGATGAAGCATGGAAGACGAAACCAAAGAATATTGATGAACTCTGGGAGGCATGCTATTTTGCTATTCCTGATGACTTCATCAATAAATTGTATGAATCCTTGCCAAACCACATGGATGCTGTCCTTCAAGCTCATGGAAGTCATACAAGATATTAAATTTGGATCTCACAGCACCACTACTTAATTTACTGACATATTTTTGGATTTTCAGTAAAGTTGTTCAATTTCTGTATAGGCGACAAAACTTTTGTCTTGCCAAAATTTGACCTGTCTGACTTGATTAAATGATAAATCTTTTTTCAGTGAAACTAATTTATTTCAGTGTATTAAACATCATTTGGGAGGGCTTTAGCTTTTCATATGAGCTATTTCTAACACCAATTGATTAATTAAAAGTCAGGTTAATAGCAGGAGTTTCTACAAAATAGAGAAGCGACAAGACTTTTGTCAGGGACTGTATATATATATATATATATATAAGTGTTTCTGCAAAGAGCTGCCGCCCTAAATCTGCTATGGGGGCGGTCTTCTAAAGAAGTTAGAGATTAAAGACCTTTGTATTAGGGTTATAGAGTAAAGCCTATAACCGATCGGATTTTCGGCAGGGAATTGCGTGATGACAGACTGTTTGCCTAAAATCCGACCGTTAATACGCTCCTTCAGACAATTGTTGGCCAACTTTCGGCCAACAGATGTTGGATGGCAGGCTAGTAAATTTTCGGTGGACAACGGTCTGTTGTCAGATTTTCGTATCGTGTGTACACAAGTCCATCACACAAAAGTCCAAAGTACAAACACGCATGCTCGGAATCGATGCTCACCAAACACGAAATTAGCAGAAGGTGCCCAAAGGGTGGCGATCAAGAGCTGAAATTCCACGTAGTACGTCGCTACGTTCGTGTTTGTTGGCCGACAATTGTGTATTGTTTGTATGCAAGACAAGATCCAGGCACACGCCCTTCAGACAAAAGTCTGACGCTTTGTTGGCCAACAATCCGATCGTGTGGACCAGGCTTAGGTGTGTGCAAGAGCATTATTCGTTTTGTCATTATACTACTACAGCTATAACTTTAACCCAAATCACTAGTCTCTGCCTAACTCTGCTGACAACTCTCCTGTCCTAGATTTGGACGCACCTTGTGTGAACGTCAATGACACAAATTTGGCACATTTTAAACTGCCGGTTGCTAAAAAGAGAATTAGGCTGAAGCCAAATCATAATTTTAAGTATGTGCCCCCAAGATTTGAAGTAACGCCATCGGCTGTTTACATTCGGGTTACCAAGCAACAATAAGCCGGTAACTATTCCTGTGTCCCTCAGGGAACGGCCTGGCCTTTGTGTAGGGTACAGGTCACCTGATATCTGCTGTGGAGATCTGTTGCATTGTAATTACGGGCTTATTTCATGAAACTATGTGCAAAGTATAGCAACCAATTAGATTTCATTTTCCTGTCATCCAGTAGCTTAAGAGCTTTTACGTTTGTTGTTTATTACACTTTTACAGCATAAAAGCATTAAAGTGATTGTAAAGTCTTGTTTTTTTGTTGTTTTTTTTTTTTTAAATAACAAACATGTTATACTTACCTGCTCTGTACAGTTGGTCATGCACAGAACAGGCCCGATCCTCCTCTTCTCGGGTCCCTCTTTGCTGCTCCTCGCTCCTCCCTCCTTTTGAGTGCCCCCACAGTCAGCATTTGCTATGGGGGAACCGGAGCCGAGTCACAGCTCCCTGTGTCCATTTAGACACACAGCCCCGGCCCTTTTCTCTCCCCTGATTGGCTGACTGGCTCTGACAGCCGCGGGAGCTAATGGCGCTGCTGCTGTATCTCAGCTAATCAGAAGGAGTGTCCTGGACAGTGGCGGCTGGGGGGGGGGGGGCAAAAATTTTTTGAAAAAAAATCATCAATTGCAGCCACTGTGACATCAAACACTGCCACTGTGCCCATCAAAGGCTGCCACTGTGCCCATCAAACGCTGCCACTGTGCCCAAATGCTGCCACTGTGCCCATCAAACGCTGCCACTGTGCCATCAAACGCTGCCACTGTGCTAAACACTGCCACTGTGCCATCAACGCTGCCACTGTGCCCATCAAACGCTGCCACTGTGCCATCAAACACAGCCTCTGTGCCCATCAAACGCTGCTACTGTGCCCATTAAAGGCTGTCACTGTGCTATCAAAGGCTGCCACTGTGCCAAACGCTGCCACTGTACCATCAAATGCTGCCAGTGTGCCCATCATATGATGCCAGTGTGCCCATCATATGCTGCCAGTGTGTCCATCAAATTATGCCAGTGTGCCCATCAAATCCTGCCAGTGTGCCATCAAATGCTACCAGTGTGCCCATCATATGCTGCCAGTATGTCCATCAAATTATGCCAGTGTGCCCATCATATGCTGCCAGTGTGTCCATCACATGCTGCCAGTGTGCCCATCAAATGCTGCCAGTGTGCCCAGCATATGCTGCCAGTGTGTCCATAAAATGCTGCCAGTGTGCCCATTACATGCTGCCAGTGTGCCCATCATATGCTGCCAGTGTGTCCATCAAATGCTTCATATGCTGACACCCCGCTCACACCACACCCCCCCCGCGCGGATGGATCGCGGGACACCCCACTACCAACACCCCCCCCCCACAGGCAAGTGTGGTGACGCTTGAGGAGTATCTGTGAGTGCCAAGCTAGGGACCCAGCAGGAAAGCGGGGGTGGCGCTTAAGGAAGGTACTGACTGAGAAGGTTGGAAGAGCTCAGGAGATCCAGTGGCAGTGGATCAGCAAGTCTAGTGAGAGAGACTGGGGGCTCAGTTGAGTGAAGACCTACAAGAAGTGATTGTAGAGGAAGTAAAGAAGTTCGTTACAACTTGTGTTAGAAACTGTTATAAGACTGTGGCATAGGAGACAGCGAGCCTACTCGTGCAGATGTGGTGTCCGGCTGGGTGCCTTTCCCTGCATGGCTGTCTACCCATAGAAGTCACGGAGTCTGCTAATTAACTTTGCAACTACTTAAGGGTGTCCTGGCCCTAACCTGCTCTCCCACAGTTCTGTTCAGAAAATAAATCTCTTTGCATTCAAGAAGTATCTGGTGCCCATTGATCTACCTTGCATTACACCCACCCCATGCCTTGTAACCCACTCTAATTAAAAGGATGTCAGCTGTCCCTAACTCTGAAGGTTCTCATTAGACCAAATGGGGCCCGGGACCTCGCTACAAATATATATATATATATATATATATATATATATATATATATATATATATATATATATACAAAAACATCAAGAATGGTTTCTGCCACTCCTTCAATTACTAACACATTTAATTGACCAATCAGTGATTAATCACACAAAATGTCAGCAGGTGTAAGGCTGACAGAAGGAGGGTAGGAAGTAATACCTAATATAACACCTAGTAAAATAAAATAGAATAATCCCTTGTTGATATATATGTAATAGAGAAGAAAAATACATCTGCAGAAAATATTTAAACAATATATGCATAGTAATATACACATACATCAAAAAAAGAAGGGGAAAGCTATTTGAGGACCAGACCTACATCGTAACGGTGATTCATTCCCTTGGTTATTCTGGTTTGGAGATTGAATATCCACCAAACCTCACGTAGCAAAAGTTGGCGGTGTGTATCCCCGCCACAAGAAAACAATTTAACTCTTTCCAAACCTATAAAGGAAAAAAGATGCCATATTCCCACCATGTTCATACTTAAAATGTTTGAATACGTTAGATCGATTTTTGTCACTGTTATAAGATGCCCCATGGAAATGTTCACTAACTCTTGCTCTTAATGGTCTAGAACAAGGATGGCGAAACTTGGCACCCCACATGTTTTGGAACTACATTTCCCATGATGCTCATGCACTCTGCAGTGTAGTTGAGCATCGTGGGAAATGTAGTTCCAAAACATCTGGGGTGCCAAGGTTCCCCATCACTGGTCGAGAAGTACAGCCTACATATTGTTTATTGCATTTGCTGCACTCGACAGGATAGACTACGTTGTCCGTGCCACAATTTATATAATCACGGATGGAAAATTCTCATCCAGTGGCACGCGAAACAACTGTCCTATGCTGTCTTGAGTGTCTACTGCAAAAGCGACATGTGTTGTTACCACAAATGTACGATCCCACAGTGCTAAGCCAGGTTTTTTTGTGTCTGCCAGAGACTGGGAGACAGAATATTACCTAATGTTTTGGCAAGGCGGCTTGAAAATCTACAGCCCGTCGTAATGATTGGTGCCAAATCATTATCCATGGAGAGTATAGGTAAGTGTTTTTGTATAATATTTTTAATTTCGTTGAATTCCAAGGAGAAGGCGGTAACAAACCGGACCGAACCCGACTCCTCTTCCTGGTACTCACGTCAACTTTACTCGTTTTAATTCTCCTTAAGTCAGCATTCTCCAAAAGTATATGTCTATTTTTCTCTGAGGCCAGACAGGCTGCTCTAGCAACATTCGATTTGTCATATTGCCGTAACTGAATCCTTGATGTAATACTATTAGATTCTTTATTAAAAGCTTCTTCAGTAGAGCAGTTGCGTCTGGCCCTAGTAAACTGCCCTATCACAATCAATCGGTTGGTGTATGTGAGATGACAACTTGAAGCCAAATGTAGCAAATTGTCCACTCCTTGCAATACGCATGGGTAGTTACGATACCCTGGACAACATCTTCCATTAAGGTTATGTCTAAAAAATGTATAGTATCATTATGGCTGTCAGAACGAAATTCCAAATTAAGGGAATTATCGTTAACCCAGGATACAAAGGAGGCACAATCAAGAGAGGAACTGTCCCAAATTAGGAGCAGATCCTCTAAGTATCGACCGTACCATAGGATAGAACCTGCACATGGGTTGGTAACAGAGAAGAGAAAATTCTCCTCCCACCAACCCATGTACAGGTTCACCAAGGAAGGTGAGAAACGAGCCCCCATGGAAGCCCTCCTACACTGCAAGTAAAAAATCCGGTCGAACATGAAATAATTGCGGGTAAGGAGGAAATCAACTGACATAACCAGAAACTCTCTAAGTGCTACAGCATACATACTATTGTCAGAAACCATGAAATCAGACCGAGACAGAAGTACAGTTAGAGTATGAATCACACTTGTTTAATAATAAAAGAAAATAGAACAAACGTAGTCAAAACATAGCCAGAGTTCAGGAATCGGAACAGTTAGTCAGACAAGCCAAACATCAGGGAGCCGGAGATGAGCGTAGTAAAACAGCAAGCAGGATCTGGAGCCAGAAGGGATGTCAGCCAAGCAAGTCTTTAACAGGAATTCAGGAGACAGTCTCTGTGATGTTGACCAAGGCGAAGGCAGAGCTGCTCTGGACTAGACGGCTTAAGTAGGCAGGACTGATGAGCAGGATATCATCAACAGCTGAGTGACTGTGGAGAGATAGGAGCTGGCAATTAGCCGACAGCTGAGCGGCCAGCTCAGAGAAGGAAGGGTTGAGCCCAGCCCTGACAGCTATATTGTGTCAAATGGTATTGGAGAGCTTTGATTGCAAGGTCATGGGCAATACACAAGTATAACGAATTTACATCTAATGTAAGTCACTGGTAACCGTTTTTCAACTCTACCTCCTGTATATGTTTCAGTACTGATGAGGTATTCTTGATATAACCCGGCAGCCTAGTGACCAATGGCTGCAGGTATTGGTCTATCCGTTGGCCCAATTTTTCAAACAGGGAGCCAATACCTGCAACTATCGGCCTCTCCTGTATAGTAGTAACATTCTTATGTAGTTTGGGCATGTGATGGAAAATGGGAATCTTGGCAAAGTCAACCATCAGAAACTCTGCTACCTTGGTGATTAACACTCCCATCTCCACACCCATCGTCAAGCAGGTGGGATAACTGTTGCTTGAAGTCACTGTTCCACTGAAAAATTTTCACCTGGGTCAGTGGTGGTGCTTGCAGGGCCCCCATGGGTCAAATTTTGTCTGATTCAGCAAAAAACATTGCAAAAATATTGCAGTCTGATCACTGGGGGTAGAGGAGACTAAGAAATTGCTTCCTCCTGCCTGCAGCAGACTGATGACATCATTCTCCCAGACTGCACCTCTCAGCCTAGGCACAATCACCTGCTTTTTAATATTACAAGTGATACGGTGGCTTTATAGTGTGATGTGATGGAGGTTTATTCATCCAGACTTCTATACAGTATATTATTAATATTATTATACAGGATTTATTTAGCGCCAACAGTTTACACAACATTTTACAATAAAAAGGGGGACAGTACAATTACATATGTCATACATACTTTTTGAGATGGGAACGAGGGACACCTTTTAGCAAAAGTGGGCATAGGATAGACCCCCTGCCACTCTCCCTTAAAGGAGAATTATACAAAATAAATGATTAGTTAAACCCCCAAGTGCTCTTTTTTTACCACTACTATTTCTTTATACTCTATTCCTCTTTAGTAAATCAACCCCATTGTCACTAACATAATTGATAGTTTGCCTTTTGCACTGAGATAGGAATTCTTAGAAACAGGAGAGATAAATATAAATGCTTACATAGAGAAGATGTGTCAAAAACTAAATTCCCCAGTTATTTTAAACATTTCTTGCTAATTTGCTATTGTCACGAGGCAGGCTGACTCAGTTTTAGTATGTTCAAGAATTCAACCAACCTGCACGCTATGCATTGGACATGATGCAAGGCAGAAGGGTGAGAAACGCACAAAGGAAAACAAATAGGAAAGCCGGTAATTAGTTTTCTAACATATGTTTCAGATCTCGAAAAAGTTTTAAAAAACAATATAAAGACCAGACCACTGTAAGTGCTTGTGAACATGGGCGTTGTTTTCCCATTTTGAAACACATGTCAAACTCAGCAAATTCCCATCGACTTCAGTGGTGGAGAAGTGTACATGACATTTCAAAGTCCTGCTTTGCGTTTCGTCAGGCGTTTTTCTGCACTTGATCAATGGCAGTCACCGTAAGAATTTTCTATGGGACCTGTTCACGTTTTACTGCTGCTTTCAGGTGTAGCAAGGTCTCCGGCCCCCTTCAATCTGATGAGAACCTACAGGGCCAGAGATAGCTGACATCTTTCTGTATATGATGGATTGTGAGGCATAGTGGGTGCAAGGTGGATAAAGTTATTGGGCGCCAGACACTTCTTGAATGCAAAAGAGATGTTTATTTCTCTTACAAACTTTTTGGGGGAAAGAGGGCTAGGGCCAGGACACCCTTAAGTAGTTGCAAGTTCAATTAGCAGACTCCGAAACTTCAATAGGAAGACAGCCGGGCAGGGAAAGGCCTCCAGCAAGACGCCACATCTGCACGTGCAGGAATGCTGTCTCCTATGGCAATAGTCTTCTCACTAGACCCACTGATTCACTGCCACTGAATCCCTTAAGCTCCTGAAATCTTCACGGTGGTATCTTCCTCAAGCGTCACCCCCGCCTCTCTGCTGGGTCCCTAGCTTGGCACTCCAAATACTTCTCAAGCTTCACCCCACTGGCCTGTTCGGTCTCTGGCTTGACACACACGGCTGCTCTGCAAGCGTCACCTCCGCTGGCTGGGTCCCTGGCTTGATTACCACCTGAGGTTTCTCGATTCTCCAATGTGCCATTCAGTGAGAATACTGCTCCGGTACTTGCTTCAGTTACTCACTGTGGTCCCTGTTAATAAGGTGGATAGTCCCTTAGTGGCGACAGCTTCCCCTCTACCTCTGACCACTGACAGATTCTCCGTCTAGCTGAACCGTCAACTCTGTTTGGACTGCAAGCTGCAATCCCAACCCTGCGCTGCTCTCTTGCTTCTGGATAGGCCCTCAGACAACCTAGCAGCCAGATGTGCCCAGGATAGGCCCAGTCTCTGGTCTAGCAGCCCGGGCAATACAACACACCTCCATCCAGATAGCCGTCCAGGTGGCATAAAACATAAATTACCTGACTCCACCCAAATATATAGGCTCTCCCAGCAGGCCAAGGGATCCAAGAAAACCCCTGCCCATTGGCTGAGATACCCCATAACCCGACCTTGGGTTGCCCTTCTCATATCTAGTACCACCAAGTTCCCAGCCACCTAGTGGTAGAAGAGAAAAGTGCAACAAGGCCAAACATACGGAGAAATCAATAGATCTCTAACAATCAACCAGGATAACTACTCCTGGCAAGTAAATTTGTGAGGAGCAACCCTGCCTACACTCCAGGGGGCTACACAGGTTTCAGTGTGTTGTGGAAAAACGCAGATGAACGTAAATTTTCCACAAAGCATTGGAGCTAGCTTGAGCGGTCCACCACTGCAGCTCTTGGCTCCTCCTTTTCTCCGAGTGCCCCTATAGAAAGCCACTTGCTATGGGCACTCGTGCGTGCTCACTCCTGAACCCTGCTCTTTGTGTCCATAAGTAGTACTCCATATTCCCATCGCACACGTTCCTGGATATAGCTCTAAAGGTTTGGGTGCTGCAGCAACAACCAGCTGGGAACTGGTTCAAAAAGTCACAATGTATATAGTAGCCAGCACACCATGCATCAACAAGGTAGCATCCAAATGGATTTTATTGCATGATCACAACACAGAGCAGTGCAACGTTTCAGAGCCACGCAGGACCCCTTCGTCAGGCATAAGATTCCTATGTGGCTCCGAACCGTTGGACTGCTCTGTGTTGTGATCATGCAATAAAATCCGTTTGGATGCTACCTTTTTGATCCACAGTGTGCTGGCAAATATCTACATTGTATGTCCATAAGACACAGAATCAGGCTTGGCCCTGCTTCCGCTCCATCCCCACTGGCTGTGATTGACCGCAGTGGGAGCCAATGGCTGCTCCCTCTCAGCCAATGATGAGGTGGAGACCAGGGAGAGCAGCTACTCTTATGAACTTTGCTGGATCGGGCTTGGGTAAGTATTAGAAGGGGCTGTGAGGTGAGCTGAATACTGAAGGTTTTTTCAGCCTTCAGAATTACTTTAAGAAAAGGAAAAGGTAAATAGTGCCTTGCATTTTAAAAACACAAGGCACCGCTCCAACTGCTGGCACAGAGAGGGCACTAACACAGAGCGTACTGGGTACTGTGAACAAGCCCTAAAAGTGTTCTAAAAGGGAACAAGTCCATCAAGTCCAACCTACAGTATCTCACAAAAGTGAGTGCACCGCTCACATTTTTGTAAATATTTTATTCTATCTTTTCATGTGACAACACTGAAGAAATGATACTTTGCTGCAATGTAAAGTAGTGAGTGTACAGCTTGTATAACAGTGTAAATTTGCTGTCCCTTCAAAATTACTCAACACATAGCTATTAATGTGCCATTAACCGCTGGCAACAAAAGTGAGTACACCCTTAAGTGAAAATGTTCAAGTTGGGCCCATAGTGTCAATATTTTGTGTGGCCACCATTATTTTCCAGCACTGCCTTAACCCTCTTGGACATGGAGTTCACCAGAGCTTCACAAGTTGCCACTGGAGTCCTCTTCCACTCCTCCATGATGACATCATGGAGCTGGTGGTTGTTAGAGACCTTGCACTCTTCCACCTTCTGTTTGAGGATGCCCCACAGATGCTCAATAGGGTTTAGGTCTGGAGACATGCTTGGCCAGTCCATCACCTTTACCCTAAGCACCTTTGCTTTTAGGCCAAAAAGTTACATTTTGGTCTCATCTGATCAGAGCACCTTCTTCCACATATTTGCTGTGTCCCCCACATGCCTTCTCGCAAACTACAAACACAACTTCTTATGGCTTTCTTTCAACAATGTCTTTCTTCTTCCCACTCTTCCATAAAGGCCAGATTTGTGGAGTGCATGACTAATTGTCCTGTGGACAGATTCTCCCACCTGAGCTGTGGATCTCCGCAGCTCCTCCAGAGTTACCATGGGCCTCTTGGCTGCTTCTCTGATTAATGCTCTCCTTGCCCGGCCTGTCAGTTTAGGTGGACGGCCATGTCTTGGTAGGTTTGCAGTTGTGCCATACTCTTTTCATTTTCGGATGATGGATTGAACAGTGCTCTGTGAGATGTTCAAAGCTTGGGATATTTTTTTATAACCTAACCCTGCTTTAAACTTCTCCACAACTTTATCCCTGACCTGTCTGGTGAGTTCCTTGGCCTACGTGATGCTGTTTGTTCACTAAGGTTCTCCAACAAACCTCTGAGGGCTTCACAGCTGTATTTATACGGAGATTAAATCACACAATTTACGAATTAGGTGACTTCTGAAGGCAATTGGTTCCACCAGATTTTAGTTAGGGGTATCAGAGTAAAGGGGGCTGAATACAAATGCACGACACACTTTTCACGTATTTATTTGAAAAAAAAAACATTTATCACTTTCCTTCCACTTCACAATTATATGTTGGTCTATCACATAAAATCCCAATCAAATACATGTACGTTTTTGGTTTTAATTTCAAGGGGGAGGAATACTTTTTCAATGCACAGTATACTGACAGGTCCAATTTAACACGCATAGTTGGATTATGTGAGTGTTCAAGCACAGGGAACAATCATATTTGTACACTTTATCTATTTTATAGCTGTTGCTTTCCACATCTCATTCATCAACTAATATTATTTATATTTCACATACATTTAGCCGGGTTCTTTGGTGTATGTCCTGGAAGGTCTTGTGGAAAAGGCCGATAAGTGTAAACATTCTACATTTTGCTTCTTATCGTGGGCTGATAAGGCAGATAAATAAAGGTATTTGGGTAACAATGAAAAGCAGAGCATTGCTTATTGAGCCAGGGCAGTGCCAGAGACATGTCTGATCTAAGATGGCCTGTCTGTCAGGACAAATATCACATAGTGTTGTGTAAGCTGCAGATTGCAGGTATATATATATGTGCTGCCAGAAATTGTCCATTTCCCAGAGATTGATCACTTGTTGACAATGCAAATGCCCAAACAAATGTGGAAATAGTAGGAATAAAATTAGCAGCATTTTTGCTTGCATGTGATTGGATGATAGAAGTCAGCAGAGCTTCTTCTCATTTACTAAGCTCTGGAGCAAATTTCTTTTGCAGAATGCAACTGCACTTGCAATGTGCAGAGTCCATTCGCCTTTAGTAAATCAACCCCATTGTCACTGACATAATTGATAGTTTGCCTTTTGCACTGAGACAGAAATTCTGAGAAACAGGAGAGTTCTAAATATAAATACTTACATAGAGAAGATGTGTCAAAAACTAAATTCCCCAGTTATTTTAAACATTTCTTGCGAATTTCGCTATTGTCACGAGGCAGGCTGAGTAGGTTCATGAATTCAACCAGCCTGCACGCTATGCATTGGACATGATGCAAGGCAAAAGGGTGCGAAACGCACAAAGGAAAACAAATAAGAAAGCCGGTAATTAGTTTTCTAACATATGTTTCAGATCTCGAAAAAGTTTTAAAAAACAATATAAAGACCAGACCACTGTAAGTGCTTGTGAACATGGGCTTTGTTTTCCCATTTTGAAACACATGTCAAACTCAGCAAATTCCCATCGACTTCAGTGGTGGAGAAGCGTACATGATATTTCAGAGTCCTGCTTTGCGTTTCGTCAGGCGTTTTTCTGCACTTGATCAATGGCAGTCACCGTAAGAGTTTTCTATGGGACCTGTTCACGTTTTACTGCTGCTTTCAGGTGTAGCAAGGTCTCCGGCCCCCTTCAGTCTGATGAGAACCTACAGGGCCAGAGATAGCTGACTTCTTTCTGTATATGGTGGATTGTGAGGCATAGTGGGTGCAAGGTGGATAAAGTTATTGGGCTCCAGACACTTTTTGAATGCAAAAGAGATGTTTATTTTTCTTACAAACTTTTTGGGGGAAACAGGGCTTGGGCCAGGACACCCTTAAGTAGTTGCAAGTTCAATTAGCACACTCCGGGACTTCAGTAGGAAGACAGCCGGGCAGGGAAAGGCCTCCAGCAAGACGCCACATCTGCACATGCAGGAATTCTGTCTCCTATGGCAATAGTTTTCAGCAGTTCCTAACAAAAAGCGTAACAGTTCTTTTGCCTTCTCTACAACTTCTCCTTGTAGTTCTTCAGCACACTGAGCTCCCAGTCTCTCACCAGACCCACTGATTCACTGCCACTGAATCCCTTAAGCTCCTGCAATCTTCACGGTGGTATCTTCCTCAAGCGTCATCCCCGCCTCTCTGCTGGGTCCCTAGCTTGGCACTCCAAATACTTCTCAAGCTTCACCCCACTGGCCTGTTCGGTCTCTGGCTTGACACACACGGCTGCTCTGCAAGCGTCACCTCCGCTGGCTGGGTCCCTGGCTTGATTACCACCTGAAGTTTCTCGATTCTCCAATGTGCCATTCAGTGAGAATACTGCTCCGGTACTTGCTTCAGTTACTCACTGTGGTCCCTGTTAATAAGGTGGATAGTCCCTTAGTGGCGACAGCTTCCCCTCTACCTCTGACCACTGACAGATTCTCCATCTAGCAGAACCGTCAACTCTGGTTGGACTGCAAGCCGCAATCCCAACCCTGCGCTGCTCTCTTGCTTCTGGATAGGCCCTCAGACAACCTAGCAGCCAGATGTGCCCAGGATAGGCCCAGTCTATGGTCTAGCAGCCCGGGCAATACAACACACCTCCATCCAGATAGCCGTCCAGGTGGCACAGAACATAAATCGCCTGACTCCACCCAAATATATAGGCTCTCCCAGCAGGCCATGGGATCCAAGAAAACCCCTGCACATTGGCTGAGATACCCCATAACCTGACCTTGGGTTGCCCTTCTCATATCTAGTACCACCAAGTTCCCAGCCACCTAGTGGTAGAAGAGAAAAGTGCAACAAGGCCAAACATACGGAGAAATCAATAGATCTCCAACAATCAACCGGGATAACTACTCCTGGCAAGTAAATTTGTGAGGAGCAACCCTGCCTACACTCCAGGGGGCTACACAGGTTTCAGTGTGTTGTGGAAAAATGCAGATGAACCTAAATTTTCCACAAAGCATTGGAGCTAGCTTGAGCGGTCCACCACTGCAGCTCTTGGCTCTTCCTCTTCTCAGAGTGCCCCTATAGAAAGCCACTTGCTATGGGCACTCGTGCGTGCTCACTCCTGAACCCTGCTCTTTGTGTCCATAAGTAGTACTCCATATTCCCATCTCACACGTTCCTGGATATAGCTCTAAAGGTTTGGGTGCTGCAGCAACAACCAGCTGGGAACTGGTTCAAAAAGTCACAATGTATATAGTAGCCAGCACACCATGCATCAACAAGGTAGCATCCAAACGGATTTTATTGCATGATCACAACACAGAGCAGTGCAACGTTTCAGAGCCACGCAGGACCCCTTCGTCAGGCAAAAGAGTCCTACGTGGCTCCGAACCATTGCACTGCTCTGTGTTGTGATCATGCAATAAAATCCATTTGGACGCTACCTTGTTGATCCACAGTGTGCTGGCAAATATCTACATTGTATGTCCATAAGACACAGAATCAGGCTCGGCCCTGCTTCCGCTCCATCCCCACTGGCTGTGATTGACCGCAGTGGGAGCCAATGGCTGCTCCCTCTCAGCCAATGATGAGGTGGAGACCAGGAAGAGCAGCTACTCCTATGCACTTTGCTGGATCGGGCTTGGGTAAGTATTAGAAGGGGCTGTGAGGGGAGCTGAATACTGAAGGTTTTTTCAGCCTTTAGAATTACGTTAACCTCCCTGGCGGTATGATTATTTCAGATTTTAGGTGCTGAAAGCGGTACCATTATTTTGCACAGAAATTTGGCGTTTTATATTGTAGGCCTGTAATTCTTAGGAATAGTTCACTTAAATCTGTCCAAACAAGAGTCTAGTAGATATCCCGGGTATGATAAAGTTTGAAAAACGAAATAAAAAATTATAATATAATAAATAACTATAAATAATTATAACAAATAATAATATAATAATAATAAAAATTATATAATAATGTAATCAAATCAAAAACACTGAAATTTGCTCAGTTGCAGAATTGTAGCTTTTGTTACTTTTAGTGTTTGATGACGGATCTCCTCACAAATCACTATTGCTCAATTCTGCAAGTGATTATAATTTATTATCCTTTTTTCTAGCTGGTCTAAAACCACTTTTAAAGTAAAGAGACAGTTTTGGCTGCTATGGACAATCCCCAGTTTCCTGGCAGAAAGAACAGTTTTATATATATAAAACTGCATGCAGGACACTGGGCAGACCACTAGGGACAAAGGGGATGTGTCATTATTTGATACAGTACTGTAATCTGTAAGATTACAGTATACTGTATCTGTACTGTGTGTTTCACTTTTGAATTTACCGCCGAACTCCGTCCCCGTGCGTCGCAACGCTCGCAGGGAACGGAGCTCGGCACTGTGAATCGAGCGAGACACAGCGGCTCGCCGATCACAGCGGAGAGACATCGCAGGAACCAGGGGACAAGGTAAGTAAACTCTTCCTGGATTCTGCGATGCAAGCCCGAGTCTGGCTCGGGGATACCGCTTTTGGTATGAAAAATCCACCCCGAGCCAGACTCGGGTATACCGCCAGGGAGGTTAAGAAAAGGAAAAGGTAAATAGTGCCTTGCATTTTAAAAACACAAGGCACCGCTCTCACTGCTGGCACAGAGAGGGCACTAACACAGAGCGTACTGGGTACTGTGAACAAGCCCTAAAAGTGTTCTAAAAGGGAACAAGTCCATCAAGTCCAACCTACAGTATCTCACAAAAGTAAGTGCACCGCTCACATTTTTGTAAATATTTTATTCTATCTTTTCATGTGACAACACTGAAGAAATGATACTTTGCTACAATGTAAAGTAGTGAGTGTACAGCTTGTATAACAGTGTAAATTTGCTGTCCCATCAAAATAACTCAACACATAGCCATTAATGTGCCATTAACCGCTGGCAACAAAAGTGAGTACACCCTTAAGTGAAAATGTTCAAGTTGGGCCCAAAGTGTCAATATTTTGTGTGGCCACCAATATTTTCCTGCACTGCCTTAACCCTCTTGGGCATGGAGTTCATCAGAGCTTCACAAGATGCCACTGGATTCCTCTTCCACCCCTCCATGATGACATCACGGAGCTGGTGGTTGTTAGAGACCTTGAACTCTTCCACCTTCTTCCCTACAGATGCTCAATAGGGTTTAGGTCTGGAGACATGCTTGGCCAGTCCATCACCTTTACCCTAAGCACCTTTGCTTTTAGGCCAAAAGGTTACATTTTGGTCTCATCTGACCAGAGCACCTTCTTCCACATATTTGCTGTGTCCTCCACATGGCTTCTCGCAAACTACAAACACAACTTCTTATGGCTTTCTTTCAACAATGGTTTTCTTCTTCCCACTCTTCCATAAAGGCCAGATTTGTGGAGAGCATGACTAATAGTTGTCCTGTGGACAGATTCTCCCACCTGATCTGTAGATCTCTGCTGCTCCTCCAGAGTTACCATGGGCCTCTTGGCTGCTTCTCTGATTAATGCTCTCATTGCCCGGCCTGTCAGTTTAGGTGGACAGCCATGTCTTGGTAGCTTTGCAGTTGTGCCATACTCTTTACCATTTTCAGATGATGGATTGAACAGTGCTCCGTGAGATGTTCAAAGCTTGGGATATTTTTTATAACCTAACCTGCTTTACACTTCTCAACAAATTTATCCCTGACCTGTCTGGTGTGTTCCTTGGCCTACGTGATGCTGTTTGTTCACTAAGTTCTCCAACAAACCTCTGAGGGCTTCACAGCTGTATTTATACGGAGATTAAACCACACAATTTACAAATTAGGTGACTTCTGAAGGCAATTGGTTCCACCAGATTTTAGTTAGGGGTATCAGAGTAAAGGGGGCTGAATACAAATGCACGCCACACTTTTCACAAATTTATTTGAAAAAAACGTGAAAAAAAAACATTTATCATTTTCCTTCCACTACACAATTATATGTTGGTCTATCACATAAAATCCCAATAAAATACATGTACGTTTTTGGTTGCAATTTCAAGGGGGATGAATACTTTTTCAATGCACAGTATACTGACAGGTCCAATTTAACATGCATAGTTGGATTATGTGAGTGTTCAAGCACAGGGAACAATCATATTTGTACACTTTATCTATTTTATAGCTGTTGCTTTCCACATCTCATTCATCAGCTAATATTATTTACATTTCACATACATTTAGTCAGGTTCTTTGGTGTATGTCCTGGAAGGTCTTGTGGAAAAGGCCGATAAGTGTAAACATTCTACATTTTGCTTCTTATCGTGGGCTGATAAGGCAGCTAAATAAAGGTATTTGGGTAACAATGAAAAGCAGAGCATTGCTTATTGAGCCAGGGCAGTGCCAGAGACATGTCTGATCTAAGATGGCCTGTCTGTCAGGACAAATATCACATAGTGTTGTGTAAGCTGCAGATTGCAGGTATATATATATGTGCTGCCAGAAATTGTCCATTTCGCAGAGATTGATCACTTGTTGACAATGCAAATGCCCAAACAAATGTGGAAATAGTAGGAATAAAATTAGCAGCATTTTTGCTTGCATGTGATTGGATGATGGAAGTCAGCAGAGCTTCTTCTCATTTACTAAGCTCTGGAGCAGATTTCTTTTGCAGAATGCAACTGCACTTGCAATGTGCAGAGTCCATTCGCCTTTAGTAAATCAACCCCATTGTCACTGACATAATTGATAGTTTGCCTTTTGCACTGAGACAGAAATTCTGAGAAACAGGAGAGTTCTAAATATAAATACTTACATAGAGAAGATGTGTCAAAAACTAAATTCCCCAGTTATTTTAAACATTTCTTGCGAATTTCGCTATTGTCACGAGGCAGGCTGAGTAGGTTCAAGAATTCAACCAGCCTGCACGCTATGCATTGGACATGATGCAAGGCAAAAGGGTGCGAAACGCACAAAGGAAAACAAATAAGAAAGCCGGTAATTAGTTTTCTAACATATGTTTCAGATCTCGAAAAAGTTTAAAAAACAATATAAAGACCAGACCACTGTAAGTGCTTGTGAACATGGGCTTTGTTTTCCCATTTTGAAACACATGTCAAACTCAGCAAATTCCCATCGACTTCAGTGGTGGAGAAGCGTACATGACGTTTCAGAGTCCTGCTTTGCATTTCGTCAGGCGTTTTTCTGCACTTGATCAATGGCAGTCACCGTAAGAGTTTTCTATGGGACCTGTTTTCAGGTGTAGCAAGGTCTCCGGCCCCCTTCAGTCTGATGAGAACCTACAGGGCCAGAGATAGCTGACATCTTTCTGTATATGGTGGATTGTGAGGCATAGTGGGTGCAAGGTGGATAAAGTTATTGGGCTCCAGACACTTCTTGAATGCAAAAGAGATGTTTATTTTTCTTACAAACTTTTTGGGGGGAAGAGGGTTAGGGCCAGGACACCCTTGAGTAGTTGCAAGTTCAATTAGCACACTCCGGGACTTCAATAGGAAGACAGCCGGGCAGGGAAAGGCCTCCAGCAAGACGCCACATCTGCACATGCAGGAATGCTGTCTCCTATAGCAATAGTCTTCAGCAGTTCCTAACAAAAAGCGTAACAGTTCTTTTGCCTTCTCTACAACTTCTCCTTGTAGTTTTTCAGAACACTGAGCTCTGATTCACTAAGCTTCTGCAATCTTCACGGTGGTATATGGCTGGGTCCCTGGCTTGATTACCACCTGAAGTTTCCCGATTCCCCAATTTGCCTTTCGGTGAGAATACTGCTCCGGTACTTACTGTGGTCCCTGTTAATAAGGAGGATAGTCTCTTAGTGGCGACAGCTTCCCCTCTACCTCCGACCACCAGATTCCCCGGCTAGCAGAACCATCAACTCTGGTTGGACTGCAAGCCGCAATCCCAACCCTGCGCTGCTCTCTTACTTCTGGATAGGCCCTCAGACAGCCTAGCAGCCAGATGTGCCCAGGATAGGCCCAGTCTCTGGTCTAGCAGCCCGGGCAATACAACACATCTCCATCCAGATAGCCGCCCAGGTGGCACAGAACATAAATAACCTGACTCCACCCAAATATCTAGGCTCTCCCAGCAGGCCAAGGGATCCAAGAAAACCCCTCCCCATTGGCTGAGATACCCCATAACCTGACCTTGGGTTGCCCTTCTCATATCTAGTACCACCAAGTTCCCAGCCACCTAGTGGTAGAAGAGAAAAGTGCAACAAGGCCAAACTTACAGAGAAATCAATAGATCTCTAACAATCAACCAGGATAACTACTCCCGGCAAGTAAATTTGTGAGGAGCAACCCTGCCTAAACTCCAGGGGGCTACACAGGTTTCAGTGTGTTGTGGAAAAACGCAGATGAACCTAAATTTTCCACAAAGCATTGGAGCTAGCTTGAGCGGTCCACCACTGCAGCTCTTGGCTCCTCCTCTTCTCCGAGTGCCCCTATAGAAAGCCACTTGCTATGGGCACTCGTGCGTGCTCACTCCTGAACCCTGCTCTTTGTGTCCATAAGTAGTACTCCATATTCCCATCGCACACGTTCCTGGATATAGCTCTAAAGGTTTGGGTGCTGCAGCAACAACCAGCTGGGAACTGGTTCAAAAAGTCACAATGTATATAGTAGCCAGCACACCATGCATCATAAGGTAGCGTCCAAACGGATTTTATTGCATGATCACAACACAGAGCAGTGCAAAGTTTCAGAGCCACGCAGGACCCCTTCGTCAGGCAAAAGAGTCCTACGTGGCTCCCAACCGTTGCACTGCTCTGTGTTGTGATCATGCAGTGGGAGCCAATGGCTGCTCCCTCTCAGCCAATGATGAGGTGGAGGCCAGGGAGAGCAGCTACTCTTATGCACTTTGCTGGATTGGGCTTGGGTAAGTATTAGAAGGGGCTGTGGGGGGAGCTGAATACTGAAGGTTTTTTCAGCCTTCAGAATTACTTTAAGAAAAGGAAAAGGTAAATAGTGCCTTACATTGTAAAAACACAAGGCACCGCTCCCACTGCTGGCACAGAGAGGGCACTAACACGGAGCGTACTGGGTACTGTGAACAAGCCCTGAAAGTGTTCTAAAAGGGAACAAGTCCATCAAGTCCAACCTACAGTATCTCACAAAAGTGAGTGCACCGCTCACATTTTTGTAAATATTTTATTCTATCTTTTCATGTGACAACACTGAACAAATGACACTTTGCTACAATGTAAAGTAGTGAGTGTACAGCTTGTATAACAGTGTAAATTTGCTGCCCCCTCAAAATAACTCAACACACAGCCATTATTGTCTAAACCGCTGGCAACAAAAGTGAGTACACCCCTAAGTGAAAATTTCCAAATTGGGCCCAAAGTGTCAATATTTTGTGTGGCCACCATTATTTTCCAGCATTGCCTTAACTCTCTTGGGCATGGAGTTCACCAGAGCTTCACAGGTTACCACTGGAGTACTCTTCCACTCCTCCATGATGACATCACTGAGCTGGTGGATGTTAGAGACCTTGTGCTCCTCCACCTTCTGTTTGAGGATGCCCCACAGATGCTCAATAGGGTTTAGGTCGGGAGACATGCTTGGCCAGTCCATCACCTTTACCCTCAGCTTCTTTAGCAAGGCAGTGGTCATCTTGGAGGTGTGTTTGGGGTTGTTATAATTTTGGACTACTGCCCTGCGGCCCAGTCTCCGAAGGGAGGGGATCATGCTCTGCTTCAATATGTCACAGTACATGTTGGCATTCATGGTTCCCTCAATGAACTGTAGCTCCCCAGTGCTGGCAGCACTCATGCAGCCCCAGACCATGACACTCCTACCACCATGCTTGACTGTAGGCAAGACACACTTGTCTTTGTATTCCTCACCTGGTTGCTGCCGCACATTCTTGACACCATCTGTACCAAATAAGTTTATCTTTCTCTCATCAGACCACAGGAAATGGTTCCAGTAATCCATATCCTTAGTCTGCTTGTCTTCAGCAAACTGTTTGGGGGCTTTCTTGCGCATCATCTTTAGAAGAGGCTTCCTCCTGGGACAACAGCCATGCAGACCAATTTGATGCAGTGTGCGGCGTGTGGTCTGAGCACTGACAGGCTGACCCCCCACCCCTTCGGCCTCTGCAGCAATGCTGGCAGCACTCATACATCTATTTCCCAAAGACAACCTCTGGATATGACGCAAAGCACGTGCACGAAAATTTCTTTGGTCGACCATGGCGAGGCCTGTTCTGAGTGGAACCTGTCCTGTTAAACTGCTGTATGATCTTGGCCATCGTGCTGCAGCTCAGTTTCAGGGTCTTGGCAATCTTCTTATAGCCTAGGCCATCTTTATGTAGAGCAACAATTCTTTTTTTCAGAACCTCAGAGAGTTATTTGCCATGGGGTGCCATGTTGAACTTTCAGTGACTGGTATGAGAGAGTGAGAGCGATAACACCAAATTAAACACACCTGCTCCCCATTCACACCTGAGACCTTGTAACATGAGTCACATGACTCCGGGGACGGAAAATGGCTAATTGGGTCCAATTTGGACAATTTCACTTAGGGGTTTACTCACTTTTGTTGCCAGCGGTTTAGACATTAATGGCTGTGTGTTGAGTTACTTTGAGGGGACAGCAAATTTACACTGTTATACAAGCTGTACACTCACTACTTTACATTGTAGCAAAGTGTAATTTCTTCAGTGCTGTCACATGAAAAGGTAGAATAAAATATTTACAATAATGTGAGGGGTGTACTCACTTTTGTGAGATACTGTGTGTGTGTGATTATATGTCAGTATTACATTGTATATCCCTGTATGTTGTGGTCGTTCAGGTGCTTATCTAATAGTTTCTTGAAGCTATCAATGCCCTCCGCTGAGACCACCGCCTGTGGAATGGAATTCCACATCCTTGCCACTCTTACAGTAAAGAACCCTCTATGCAGTTTAAGGTTAAACCTCTTTTCTTCTAATTTTAATGAGTAGCCACGTGTCTTGTTAAACTCCTTTCTGCGAAAAAAGAAGAGAACAAGTTCAGTGCCCGCAACTTTTCCTCATAACTAATACCCTCCAGACCCTTTATTAGCTTTGTTGCCCTTCTTTGTACTCGCTCCATTTCCAGTACATCCTTCCTGAGGACTGGTGCCCAGACCTGGACAGCATATTCTAGGTGCGGCCTTATGCAAGAATTGGATTATACAGCATTTGTTTATTATAACTGTGCAAGTTCACCTATAAATGTTTTATATTTGCCTTATTATTTAGTTTCACTTATATTTTATGAGGGTGATTCTTGAGCCAACAGCCAAATATGAGAGGCTTTCCAAATGCTTCCCTGTCAACTGTCTGACTTCATGCTGATAACATGCATCATCTGCCAGCTCCTGAGTGTGCATTGTCATTAGTTTTAGTTGTATCAGTGGAGAGTTTAAAAAAACATAAAAAACTTAAACAAAATTTGGAAAAAAAGTGTAAAAACCATAAAAAAAAAGGCAGCGCGCGACCTTTAACTCCTTCATGATGAAGGTATAACAAATCTTAAAATGTTACTAAACCCACAACAGTAAAATCAGTCTGTATATGCAGTAAAACATGCTTGTTATACAAACGGTGGAACTCAAGGGTCAGTCCTCCGCATTGTGTAAAAAGGCTGTCTGACCACTGACTCCGGTCTACTTCCTGACAGAACAGAGCAATAGGGGACAAGCAGCACATGCTCAGTTTGGTGTGTATTGCTAGAGAGCAGTGACGGCTGGTGCTATATTATTTGGGGGGGAGGAGCCGGCAAACAAAAAAAAAACTCCTCCTACCAGCTTTAACCAGACACTGATAGAAGTCAGAAGACTGCTATATACTGCTGATAAGAAAAGGTATTTAGCAGTTTATATTTACTAAAATAATTGCATTTCCATGTTCGTTGTACTGTGGGAGATCAGATATAGTGAATGCAGGCTCCTGGGTTTAGTAACACTTTAACACCTGAACACAGTTTTGCAACTTTGGCACGTGTTAGTAAAACTGTACATAACATCACAACTACTTGGTTTATCCAGGTAGATTATACCTTGTTTTTTTTTTCAGGACATAGTGGACTTTCATTTGATGGTAATTTTTTTATTATTATTTACGGAAAACTGGCACAAAAAAAGCAAAAAAAAAAAAAAAAAAAATAGCTGCATATTTCTTGCCATTACTATAACCTACCACCAAAGAACAACCTAAAATACATTTTCCTGTTCCTGACAATCGCAACAATACCCCATATGTGTACGTTAGTTGTTGTAAGTTGTATGTATCCTTAGTAGGACCCAGAAACAATAGTGCACATTTTTTTTTTATCCTACCTTAAAAACACACTGATATTGACATTAACTGACACTGATACTAACTTTAAAAAATACTACTTAAAATACACCGACCCTGACCTTTGACCCCCAATCTTTGATTCTACCTATGTCCTTTGACCCTAACCTTGACTCTAAATCTAACCCTGACACTGACCTAGATCAAACCCTAATCTAACTATTTTCTTTATTTTTAATTTATTTATATTTTTTTAAACACACCTTTTTGTTTCCAATTTTCTCCTCTAGCAAGGACAAAAAAATGCAAAATTTGGTGCAGCTCTGCATAGAAGCCAATCAGCTTCCAGAGTTTTTTGTTGTCAAAGCTTAACCACTTAAAGACCGAGCCTCTTTCTGAGATTTGTTGTTTAAAGTTGAAAACAGGTTTTTTTTGCTAGAAAATTACTTAGAACCCCCAAACATTATACATTTTTTTTTCTATTGTGTGTTATATTGTGAAAGATAATGTTATGCCGAGTAAATTGATACCCAACATGTCACGCTTCAAAATTGCGCCCGCTCGTGGAATGGCGACAAACTTTTACCCTTAAAAATCTCCATAGGCGATGTGTAAAAAATTCTACAGGTTGCATGTTTTAAGTTACAGAGGAGGTCTAGTGCTAGAATCATTGCTCTCGCTCTACCGATCGCGGCGATACCTCACATATGTGGTTTGAAAATGTGTGTTTTCATATGCGGGCTCTAGTCACCTATGCGTTCGCTTCTGCACGCGAGCTAGTCGGGATGGGGTGCGTTTAAAAAAAATTTTTTTTCTTATTTATTTTACCTTTTTTTTTACATTTTGACACTGTTTTTTTAAAAAAAAAAGTGTCACTTTTATACCTATTACAAGGAATGTAAACATCCCTTGTAATAGAAAAAAGCATGACAGGACCTTTTAAATATGACATCTGGGGTCAAAAAGACCTCACATCTCATATTTACATTAAAATGCAAAAAAAAAAAAAAAAATGTCATTTAAATAAATGAAAATAAAAAATTGCTCTTTAGGAGCTATGGGCGGAAGTGACATTTTGACGTCGCTTCCGCCCTGCATTGTTATAGAGACGGATGGGGGCCATCTTCCCCTCTTCACTCGTCTCCATACAAAGGCAGGGGACAGACGCGATCGCCTCCGCTGCTGTCGACGGCTCCGGTAAGCGGCGGAGGGCACCAGATTGCGGCGGGGAGGGGGGGGGCCCTTTCCCACTGCTGATAAAAGTGATCTCACGGCGAATCTGCCACAGAGAACACTTTTATCTTAAACCGGACCGCCTGCTGAAGACGAGGATACTGGGGTTATGGCAGCTAGTTGCTGCCATAACAACGATACCCTCAGTGGCGTAACTAGAACCTTCAGGGCCCTGGTACAAGAAACCATAAAGGGCCCCCCTGACCTCTGGCCAGGGCCCTTGCCACTGATCCGGGGGGCAGCAGGACCTGGATAGGAGGGGCGGCATATGGAGGAACAAATCCCCTCCATTTTCCTCCTGCAGCCACGCAATGCCTATTGGAGGGAGAGGAAGAGAAGCAGGCTTTTAGTGGCTGCAGGAGAAAAATGGAGGAGATTTGTTCCTCTATATGCTCCCCCATCCAGGTGTACATGGGCAACATGTGCGCCATTGCAATTGTGACCCCTGTAGTTATGCCCCTGGGATAAGTGGCAGCGGTGGTGGTGGGGGATGGGATCAGTGGCAGCAGTGGTGGTGATGGGGGATAGGATGAGAGGCAGCGGTGAGGGGGGATGGGAACAGTGGCAAGGGTGGTCTTTGAGGGAGGTGGGATTGAATGGGATGAGTGGCAGAGGTGGTGGGGGGAATGGGATCAGTGGCAAGGGTGGTGGTTGGGGGGATGGGATGAGTGGAAGCGGTGGGGGGCATTGGATGAAATTAGTGGCAGTGGGGGTGGGAGGATGGGATCAGTGGCGAAGGTGGCGGTTGGGGGGGGATGGGATGGGTTGAGTGGTAGTGGAAGGGGGGGATTGGATGGGATGTGTGGCAGTGGTGGGGAGGGAATGGGATCAGTGGCAAGGATGGTGGTTGCGGGATGGGACCAGTGGCTGTGGGGGTGTTGGTCGCTCAGTGGCAGCAGTGGTCATGGTGGTGTGGGGGGTGGATCAGTGGCAGCAATGGTCGTGGTGGTGTGTGTGGGGGATAATCAGTGGTGGTGTGGTGGGGGGAGATCAGTGGCAGTAGTGGTGGTAGGGGGTATCAGTGGCAGTAGTAGTGGTGGGGGGTATCAGTGGCAGTAGTGGTGGTGGTGGGGGGGAATCAGTGGCAGTAGTGGTGGTGGTGTGGGGGGGATCAGTGGCAGTAGTGGTGGTGGTGTGGGGGGGTCAGTGGCAGTAGTGGTGTTGGTGTGGGGGGATCAGTGGCAGTAGTGGTGGTGGTGTGGGGGGATCAGTGGCAGTAGTGGTGGTGGTGTGGGGGGGATCAGTGGCAGTAGTGATGGTGGTATGGGGGGGTCAGTGGCAGTAGTGGTGTAGGGGGGGAATCAGTGGCAGTAGTGGTGGTGGGAGGTATCAGTGGCAGCAGTGGTAGTGGTGTGGGGGGGGATAAGTAGCACTAGCAATGTTGATACGAGGGATGAATACAGTGCCACTCACTTGCAGATTACTCGCAGATCACTTGCTTCCCCCTCCTTGCTAGGTCTTGCTTGGGTGGGCAGAGAGGATGGGCAGGGCCTGTGTGTACCCATGAGGATGGGCAGAGCGGGCGGAGAGGATAGGTGGAGCAGGCGGGAACTGTGCCCGTGAGTGAGGGTGGAGCGGGCAGGAACTGTGCAGTCTGCCCGTGAGTGCGGGCAGGGAGGATGGGCGGAGCGGGCGAAGAGGATGGGCAGAGCAGGCGGGGACTGTGCCGTGCGGGAGGGTGAAGAGGATGGGTGGGGACTGTGCCCGTGCAGGAGGGAGGAGAGATAGGCGGAGCGAGCGGGGACTGTGCAGTGTGAGTGCGGGCAGAAAGGATAGGCGGAGCGGGCGAAGAGGATTGGCGGAGAGGGAGGGGACTGTGCAGTGTGCCCGTAAGTGTGGGCGGAGAGGATGAGCGGAGAGGAGCGGGGAGGATGGGTGGAGCGGGCGGGGACTGTGTGCCCATGAATGACCAGTGAGTGTACTATCTCCCGAGCGGCGGCGGGCCCCCCTACAGTGGCAGAACTCAAGGGCCCAGTCACAAGTGCGACTGCTGCGACCCTGGAAATTTCGCCACTGGATACCCTCCTTCAAAGTGCCGACGTATAACGACGGTGGGCGGTCCAGAAGTGGTTAATTGAATAAACTGAAGTAAGAAGCTGATTGGCCACCATGCACAGCTGCACCAGATTTTGCACTCTCCAGTTTTAGTAAATCAACCCCACTGTGTTCTGTATGTATACAATATATTATATAATGTATTTTGTATGTACAGTGAGGGAAAAAAGTATTCAATCCCCTGCTGATTTTGTATGTTTGCCCACTGACAAAGAAATGATCAGTCTATAATTTTAATGGTAGGTTTATTTTAACAGTGAGAGACAGAATAACAACAAAAATATCCAGAAAAACTAATTTCAAAAAAGTTATAAATTGATTTGCATTTTAATGAGTGAAATAAGTATTTGATCCCCTGTCAATCAGCAAGATTTCTGGCTCCCAGGTGTCTTCTATACAGGTAACAAGCTGAGATTAAGAGCACTCTCTTAAAAGGAGTGCTCCCAATCTCAGCTTGTTACCTGTATAAAAGACACCTGTCCACAGAAGCAGTAAGATTCTAATCTCTCCACCATGCCCAAGACCAAAGATCAATCCAAGGATGTCAGGGACAAGATTGTAGACCTACACAAGGCTGGAATGGGCTACAAGACCATCACCAAGAAGCTTGGTGGGAGGGTGACAACAGTTGGTGCGATTTTTCGCAAATGGAAGAAACACAAAATAACGGTCAATCTCCCTCGGTCTGGGGCTCCATGCAAGATCTAACATCGTGGAGTTCCAATGATCATGAGAACGGTGAGGAATCAGCCCAGAATGATCTCAAGGCAGCTGGGACCATAGTCACCAAGAAAACAATTGGTAGCACACTACGCCGTGAAGGACTGAAATACTACAGCGGCCGCAAAGGTCCCTTATATGCATGAGGCCTAAGAAACAGCGAACAGCGTTCACCCATAGCTGACATTTTAGATTTTTTGGTGGAATGGCCCCTGAATGACTCTTTTATATACATCAGATTTAAGTTTTTTGACTGCTTTAAAGAATGCGGATCATCAGTGTTTGCTCATAGTGGTATTTATGAGCGCAATAGTTCACATAGCTATACACAAGCTTACATCTGTGTGTGATGATCAAGGTCCCTCACTATCCATATTGTCATCTCACTTTATGAGACAGTTAGAGAAATGTCAGGGGTTATGGGATTAATCATTTACTTGATTTACAAGTGACCTTTTTTTTATTTGTCAGCGTAGGCAAGTTTTTTCAGCAACGCAATTAAATAGCATTGGGGCCCATCTGCTTAACAGATTTACGTATCTTAATGTTGCTACATTAAACCATGCAGTATATTACAGGATATGAGTATCCTGGTTGACTACCAAGTAGTACTAAATGTGTATATTAAAAAAAAGTATATATACAGTATCTCACAAAAGTGAGTACACCGCCCACATTTTTGTAAATATTTTATTATATCTTTTCATGTGACAACGCTGAAGAAATGACACTTTGCTACAATGTAAAGTAGTGAGTGTACACCCCGGTGCGCTTGCAGGACGGGAAAAAAAGTCCTGCAAGCAGCATCTTTGGGGCGGTTGAGGGCCGCTCCTAAACTGCCCCTGCCATTGAAATCAATGGGCACCGATGCCGAAGCGCCTGTAAAGCACTTCGGCAGTGGCGCTTTTTGGACGTTTTTAACCCTTTCCTCGCTAGCGGGAGTTAAAAGCGCCCCGCTAGTGCCGCTATAACAGCGGTAAAGCGTTGTTAAAATTAGCGGCGCTTTACCGCTAAGGCCCCCGCCCCAGTGTGAAAGTAGCCTAAGAGCCCTTTCACACGGGGGCGGTTTGCAGGCGTTAGTGCGCTAAAAATAGCGCCTGCAAACCGACCTAAAACTGCCTCTACTGTTTCTTCAGTGTGAAAGCCTGAGGGCTTTCACACTGAAGTGGTGAAGCGGTGCGCTGGCAAAAAAACTCCTGCAAACCGCATCTTTGGAGCGGTGAAGGAGTGGTGTATTCACCGCTCCTTCACCGCTCCTGCCCCATGAAATCGATGGGGCAGCGCAGCTATACTGCGGCAATGCCACGGCTATAGCCGCGCAATGCGAGCGGTTTTAACCCTTTTTCAGCCACCAGCGGGGGTTAAAACCGCACCGCTAGCGGCCGAATACCGCCGCAAAAACTATGGTAAAGCAGCGCTAAAAATAGAGCTGTTTTACCGCCGACGCCCCCACCGCCCCAATGTGAAAGGGGCCTTAAATGCACTTTAAGACAATGTGCACCTATAAATATAGGATAAGAACTAAGGATTATAACAGTGCCCAGTATATAGTCACAGACAATTATTTTTATAATAAAAATTTACATTTTATTAAATAGAAAATAGTAAAGAAAACACAATACATAGGTGCATAAAATACAGAGTGTTACAAATACTTGGTACTGGCCAAAGTGTCAATGACAATTACTAGTAGCAATCCCTACATGTTTCGCCAATCATTGGCTTCTTCAGGGTAATATGTAATTGCCAGCATACGGTGATGGCTCTATTGAACAATAAATACAGAAAAGCAAATAATTACCATATAACATAGCAATATGTAAAAAAACATATGAACATGATTGATTAATACATTGATCGTACAACATGGCTCCTAAAACCACCCTCCAATGGTTAACCAAGCCACCTACCTCCACATGTCACCAGACGGGCGGGGACGCACCCAAACCATCCAAAGGCAACAAAAGGGACACAGCGAGGGTAGCTGCAGGGAACTTGCAGGGAAAAAGTGAGATTAGAAAAGGGAAGAACGATCAATTCATAATGGTGGACAATTATAGTTTACTCAAATGGGCTAACATAGCCTCCATACTTACAAAAGCTGTGTAGACGAGAATAAGAAACACAGGCTAGGGGGCGCCAAAGGTGTTCACAATTTATGGGAATGGAGAAAATCAGATGGCCAAAAGGCCCTGTATAAAAAGTGAAAAAACTATTGGAAAAACACTAATTGATAAGGGGAGAAAAAGAAAGAAAAACCAAGAACCTAATAATAATCAATAAAGAAAACCAAAAAAGGGGGAATAAGGAGACATTAAAGGAAGCAAGAAAATATTAAAGTCCTGCTAAATAACCAAAGATATATGCACTCACATATAGGCACATACACGTGCATATATGCACACAAGCGCCCACATAGTGAGTGAAATAGAGCGTTGATCACCCTATGTACCATATATACCAATTCTAAATTAGTGTCAGTGTCTCAGCACAGCTTCAGGCCTAACGAGGCCGGAATTGCACAGAAGCAGTGTAGATCAATGAGAAACATCAACAGAAAAAAGCATAGTTCAGAGCAGGGCTTAGGAAGTCAAGATAGAAAAGTATAACAGGAAATGAAAAACATTAAAAAAATTCCACCGTAAGTTCAAGGAATATGAGAATTATAATATCACCTGAATATCCTCAAGTACCAGGGTGGCTGCCATTCAGAACCAGCAGGACGTACAGCTGGTAAAAGCGGCCCTATATAGCCTATGACACCAGATTGACTGAGCATTGTACTTTTTCCAAACTGAGAGTACAGCAGTAGCCGTCTGTTCTCAGAATCCCCGTCTCTGATTAAAACTTGAGCGGGGCCGTCTGTACACAGCAGAAGGGCTCTCCTTTGGATAATTTACTTGTGTGAGTAAATTTAAGCCTAACAAGAGACTTTTTTTCAGCAAGCATAGAAAAACATGTCAAATGAAACTAAGAGCGCCACCTGCTGGCTTAAAGTGAAATTACACAATATTTATATGGGATATTTCATATGTATCAGATTAAAAAGACAACAGTTTTTTAAATCTATTTTTTCTGGCTCTGACTGTAGTTAAAAAAATAAAACAAATACCCAAAACCATTGTACAGATTAGGAGATCAGCTGACAAGTGCGTGGGAGGTTTTCTGTCACTGCTGCGAGGATGGTGCACATGTTCATTCTTCAGATAAGAGTTATAAAACAAGGCGCAGTGTCACATCAAATAGGAGATTATTGCAAAGGGCAAACACAAGAGTTTATCCTCTGTAAATATCCGATATCAAACATCTGCTGCATTATTTTCTATGTGTGCGGGGTGGAGAGGTGAGGAGCAGATGTGCGTCAGATCCACCTCTGTACAATTGAATGGGAGTTGTGAAGTTCTGAATCATTGAAACAACAAATATCACATTCCCAGCTTCTCCTGAGCCGCCTGATCCATTGCTGCTTCATGTGATAAGTGGTTTATTATCTCCTACTCATTGCTACAGCTGTACCGCGTGTCATTTTTTATACCCTATTCTGGTCACACATTTGGCGTCATTTTTTTTTTTCTTTTATTTAACTATACCAAAAAAGTCTACAGTATACATACACCGATCAGCCATAACATTCTAACCATAGTTACATAGTAGGTGAGGTTGAAAAAAGACACAAGTCCATCAAGTCCAACCTATGTGTGTGATTATGTGTCAGTATTACATTGTATATCCCTGTATGTTGCGGTCGTTCAGGTGCTTATATAATAGTTTCTTGAAACTATCGATGCTCCCTGCTGAGACCACCGCCTGTGGAAGGGAATTCCACATCCTTACCGCTCTTATGCCCCGTACACACGGTCGGATATTCCGATGGAAAATGTCCGATCGGAGCGTGTTGTCGGAAATTCCGACCGTGTGTGGGCTCCATCGGACATTTTCCATCGGATTTTCCGACACACAAAGTTGGAGAGCAGGAGATAAAATTTTCTGACAACAAAATCCGTTGTGTGTACACAAATCCGACGGACAAAGTGCCACGCATGCTCAGAATAAATAAAGAGATGAAAGCTATTGGCCACTGCCCCGTTTATAGTCCCGACGTACGTGTTTTATGTCACCGCGTTCAGAACAATCGGATTTTCCAACAACTTTGTGTGACCGTGTGTATGCAAGACAAGTTTGAGCCAACATCCGTCGGAAAAAATCCATGGATTTTGTTGTCGGAATGTCCGATCAATGTCCGACCGTGTGTACGGGGCATTACAGTAAAGAACCCTCTGAGCCTATCATCTACTAGGACCACCAGGTCCTTTTCCATCCTAGATTCCCCCAGAGGTTCTCCCCCCAGTGTATAGATTGCATTCATATTTTTGCCACCCAAATGCATTATATTTCATTTTTCTACATTGAACCTCATTTGCCATGTAGTCGCCCACCCCATTCATTTGTTCAGATCTTTTTGCAAGGTTTCCACATCCTGCGGAGAAGTTATTGCCCCTGTTATTGCTGACAGGTAAATAACACTGATTATCTCGTAACAATGGCATCTGAAAGTGGGTGGGATATATTAGGCAACAAGTGAACATGTTGTCCCTGAAGTTGATGTGTTGAAAAAAAGAGAAAAAAAAAAAAAATAAGCGTAAGGGTTTGAGCGACTTTGACAAGGGGCAAATTGTAATGGCTACACGACTGGGTCAGAACAACGCAAAAACTGCAGCTCTTGTGGGATGTTTCCGCTCTGCAGTGGTAAAACTCTGTGCAAACTATATATGTAGTGTAATCCAGCACTATCACTTTAAATAAGGTGATGCTAATGGAAGGGAGCAAGCTGCTGCAGGCACCTGATAGCTTAGCCACAGCTAATAAAGTGCAAAAATTGTATAATAAATAGTGCTACCCTGCTTAGATATGTACAAAAAACGACTGTGAATGTTGTGCAAAAGCAAATAATCCCATAAAAATAGTGCAAACCAAACACAGATATACACTATATTGCCAAAAGTATTGGGACACCTGCCTTTACACGCACATGAACTTTATTGGCATCCCAGTCTTAGTCCGTAGGGTTTAATATTGAGTTGGCCCACCCTTTGCAGCTATAACAGCTTCAACTCTTCTGGGAAGGCTGTCCACAAGGTTTAGGAGTGTGTCTATGGGAATGTTTGACCATTCTTCCAGAAGTGCATTTGTGAGGTCAGGCACTGATGTGGACGAGAAGGCCTGGCTCACAGTCTCCGCTCTAATTCATCCCAAAGGTGTTCTATCGGGTTGAGGTCAGGACTCTGTGCAGGCCAGTCAAGTTCCTCCACCCCAAACTCACTTATCCATGTCTTTATGGACCTTGCTTTGTGCACTGGTGCGCAGTCATGTTGGAACAGGAAGGGGCCATCCCCAAACTGTTCCCACAAAGTTGGGAGCATGAAATTGTCCAAAATGTCTTGGTATGCTGATGTCTTAAGAGTTCCCTTCACTGGAACTAAGGGACCAAACCCAACCCCTGAAAAACAACCCCACACCATAATCCCCCCTCCACCAAATGATTTGGACCAGTGCACACAGCAAGGTCCATAAAGACATGGATGAGCGAGTTTGGGGTGGAGGAACTTGACTGGCCTGCACAGAGTCCTGACTGTGGGATGAATGCAGGTTGAAGCTTCGGTACAAGATGGTCCTCTCTAGGGGAACATCACGCAATGTTTAGGTAGGTATAGTTCAACCACATTATTAACTTGCACTGCCATACGCTGTGATGCATTGTTAAATCCTGTCACATTTTTTTTTTCTTTCTATTAAATTTTGTGTGGCAGCATGCTATAATTCATTACAGCACACTGGATTGCATAGGGAATGATTTACTAAAACTGGAACACTCAGAATCTGGTGCAGCTGTGTATGGTATCCAATCAGCTTCTAACTTCGGCTTGTTCAATTAAGCTTTGACAAAAAGCCTGGAAGCCGATTGGTTTCTATGCAGAGCTACAACAGGTTTTGCACTAGGGTTGCCACCTTTTCTTCAAGCCAAACCCGAACACTTTAGCGGCCTGGGACATCCCAATGAGAGTAATAATGCGGTGCGCATAGCGCGCCACAGCAAACAGTGGGTGTAGCCAAATTGTTCTTGCTGACATCATCACCCTGCCCCCCGGTGATGCCGAAACTGCCCCCAGACAGCCACCCGCAGCTCCCCGACAGCAACAGATTTGTGTGTGACTATCTTGGTTATATGGGGAGCCAAAGTCCGGTCTGAAAAATGTGTCTGGGTTTCAGGCCGCCCGAAAGCCGGACACATGTTTCAAAACCTGGACTGTCCGGGTGAATCCCGGACAGGTGGCAAACCTAAGCTGCTACCTGTAAGCAAGACAAAGTTGTCTTTATAGTTTTACAAGTGTTGGTGAAGGGATTGGATTTGCCATTTTGATTGAACATTTTTTCAATAAAGCAATGTGTGTTGTACTCAGTTGAAGTGTGCCACTTAGTGACTATCTTGTAGAGTTTATCTTTCCTTTGTGGTATGTCTGTTTGAGTCACGTGGTCTGCACCTGATAAAATCCAAGTATCATAGGTGAGCATTGATTTATCCCGGGCTCATGCCAGGTAATAGCGGTCCTAGCAGGTATTTGCACTATGTGTGGTTGATCCAAGGTTCAAAATCTATTGTATTAAACTCTCAGTAAAAACTATACTTAGAAAAGGTATAAAGAAACAAGATCTGGCCAGACAATGGTAGATTGCTGTACAAACATTCGTAGGAAACATTTTCTGTACAGTTGTTGACTTGACAACTGTCGTTTGAAAGTACTTTAACCCCCTAGGGGCCAACGGCACACAAATATGAGGCCTCTCGGCGGTTGGGACTTGGCGCAGAGAGGCCGCATATTTACGTACCAATTAGCAGTAACAGCTTTGCCAAGACCGCGCCCCCTGCGCACTCCCGGTGCGGTTAATGGAGGCTAAAGGAAAGCTTCTTGCAATCGGGAGCTATCCAAACAAGTGGTAGCCAATCACCGCGGTCATTTGATCATAAACCCCGCTGACTTAACAAAAAGAAATTTACTAGCACAGAGATGCAGCGCTGTCATCACGCCGGGCCGGTTCTTTGCTAGTCTTCAGGTCCCCGGAGCTGCCATGATGACTTTGGGAAAGCATCTTTGCCTTCCTGCTGGTTCCCAGCCGGCTCCCCGCTGCAAATGTGGTAGACACGCTGTGTTATGTAAATGGTCCCGCAGCCTCCTGGGACCAGTGATGTGTCCCAGGAGTTTGCAGGAGGGGACTTGGGATCACCTAGGTGATCTCAGTAGAAGTTGAAGTGGGTACCTGCCAGAAAGAGGTACCCTAAAAAACAAAAAGTGCCAAACCTAGGCACAAAGGGGGGAGGAGGGGCCAAACTTCCATTCAGCTTGCCTAGTGGGAGCAGGTACTTGCCAGGAATAGGTACCCATAGCGCCCAACTGCCCCTGATTTCGAGGGACTGTCTCTGATTTGGAATAAAGTCCCTCCTCCGTCCCTTTTTCCTCCTCATTTGTCACCCATTTTGGTCTGATCTATATAGTTTTATATAAAATGGACTTTTTTATCTTTCAAAAAGCATTTCCCAGCGCTAAACCTTTCATCCAATTTCTAAATTGCTGCATTTGTAATTCTCCTTTAAGGGGGTGTGTCCTATGCCTACATACTTTTTCTAACTGGTGTTCTTCGTTCCCATCTCAAAACGTTGGGAGGTATGGGTACCCACTCCCTGAAAAAAGTTCAGAGGAAGGGGGAGGAGCATGGGCGGAACTTCCCTTTTCAAGAGAAGTTCTGCTTTAAGATTTTAATTGCTTTTAAAATTCATTTCTGGAGTGAATGGACTTTTTCAAACAAAAACCACATACGCTGCAGTTAAACACGAACGTGAATTTGACCCCACTGATGACTAAAAAAAAAAAAAAAGAATGTTCTTAACCACTTGGCAATTGAATAACTTACATATACGGCGGCAAGGTGACTCTGCTAGTACGTGATCCGACATGTCTGGGTAGGGGGTGCGCATGCACGCCACCGCCGGCCGGTGAGAGGTAACATTTAGGGTCAGTTCTAGTGCCTTCATTTGTATGCTGCTGTTGTCACCCATTGTTATGCTAATGATAGTTAGCTATTTACTGGAAGACCTAGATAACTGCTAACTGTAAGAAGTACAGCTGTAATGGATGTTACTGACAATAATTGAGCAGTGATTGTCATCCAATACACTTGCAGCTATGCAGAGGCGGCTCTAGGCTTTGTGAGGCCTTAGGCGAATTTTACACATGAGGCCCCACTCACGCCCATAATGGGAAAAAAAATTCAAGCAATTAAAATGGCTGCAGAAAGATGCACGGATTTAGCACACAGTTCATCAGCACCACTTCCAGGGCAACCTCCTCACCCATCAGACATATGCAGCCAATAAAACATCAGGGGCCCAGCAAGGTGGCAACCTACCCCTCTAAGAATTTCCCATGCCTTGGGAGGAAGGAGAGTGGGGGAATCCCAACACAGTGCAGAGAAAGATAGGGAGGAGGGAGGGAGAGAGACAGGGATAGAGAGAGGTGGAGGGGTGGGAAAGAAGGGAATAGAGTGGGTAGAGAGGGGGGAGGTAGAGAGGGGGGAGGGAGAGAGGGGGGGATAGGGGGGAGAGAGAGGGGGGAAAGGGGGAGAGAAGGGAGGAGAGGGAGAGAGAGGGAGAGAGGGGGGAGAGAGAGAGGGGGGGAGAGGGAGAGGGGAGAGAGAGAGAGAGAGAGAGAGGGGAGAGAGAGAGAGGGGAGAGAGAGAGGGGGGAGAGAGAGAGAGAGGGGGGAGAGAGAGGGGGGGAGAGGGAGGGGAGAGAGAGAGAGAGAGGGGGGAGAGAGAGAGGGGAGAGAGAGAGAGAGAGGGGAGAGAGAGAGGGGGGGAGAGAGAGAGGGGGGGGAGAGAGAGGGGGGGAGAGGGAGGGGAGAGAGAGAGGGGGGGAGAGAGAGAGAGAGAGGGGAGAGAGAGAGGGGGGGAGAGAGAGAGAGTGAGGGGGAGAGAGAGAGAGAGGAGAGAGAGAGGGGGGGAGAGAGAGAGGGGGGGAGAGAGAGAGGGGGGAGAGAGAGAGGGGGGATAGGGGGGAGAGAGAGGGGGGAAAGGGAGGAGAGAGAGAGGGGGGAGAGAGAGGGGGGAGAGAGAGGGGGGAGAGGGAGGGGAGAGAGAGAGGGGGGGGAGAGAGAGGGGGAGAAAGAGAGGGGAGAGAGAGAGAGAGGGAGAGAGAGAGAGAGAGAGGGGGGGAGAGAGTGAGGGGGAGAGAGTGAGAGGAGAGAGAGAGAGAGGGGGGAGAGAGAGGGGGGGAGAGAGAGGGGAGAGAGAGAGAGGGGAGAGAGAGGGTAGAGAGAGAGGGGAGGGAGAGAGAGAGAGAGGGGGGGGGAGATGGAGGGAGTGAGTGAGGGTGGGAGAGACTGGGGGTGACACAGAGGAGGGAGGTGAATAAGAGAGGGGGTGAGGGAGAGAGAGAAGGGTTGTGGAAGAGAGGGGTGGCAGGAGAGAGAAAGAGACGAGGTGTGGGAGAGAAGGGAAGAGAGGGGGGGAGAGAGAAGGGGGAGAGAGAGGGAGGGAGAAGGGGTAGAGGGAGAGAGAAGGGGGAGAGAGAGGGATAGAGAAGGGGGGGGAGAGGGGGGAGAGAGAGAGGGAGGGAGAGAGAAGGGGGAGAGAGAGAGAAGGGGGAGAAAGAGAGAGAAGGGGGGAGGGAGAGAGAGGGGGGAGGGGGAGAGAGAGGGGGGAGAGAGAGGGGAGTGAGAGAGGGGAGAGAGGGAGTGTGTGGTGGGAGGGGGTGAGAGAGACTGGGGGTGACACAGAGGAGGGAGGTGAGAAAGAGAGGGGTGGTACGAGGGAGAGAGACCAGGGGTGAGAGAAAGGAGGGTGACAAAAAGAGGGAGGGGGGAGAGAGAGATAGGAGAAGATGATAAAGAGGGGGGGTGAGGGAAAGGGGGTGAGAGAGATCCCTAGCCCTGTCCCTGTCTGCAGACCCTGCTGTGTTCCATGTCCCAGTCTGTGAGAGCACTGGGCAGGAGCAGGAGAGGGGGGCAAAGAACAGGAAGGAGCTGGAGAGCACTGGGGTTGTGGGGGCAGAAAGCACTGGGGAAGGTGGAAAGCATAGGAGGGGTGGGGGCTTGAGAGTACAGGGGAGCTTGAGAGGAGGGGAGTCAGAAAGAATGCGAGGGGAAAGCAGGGGGAGCTGAAGAGCACTGGGGGAGGAGCCAGGGAGCACAATGAGGGTCGGAGAGCACAGGGAGTGCAGAAGAAGTTAGATAGGAGGAGCGGTGGGCGGCTGCATATAGTGGAATTGAACTTTTTATATACCTCCTGCTCACTTAATGCTCACTGAATGCTCACTTCTCCTCCTCTCCTTCCTGCAGATGATTCAGCGGCTGCAGGAGGAATAAAGAAAGATCAATTCCGCTATATGCCGCCGCCCACCGCTCCTCCCATCCAGGCACACAGGAAGGCTGCACGGCACTCACCTTCTCTCTGGTCAGCCAGGCGGCATCAGGAGATTGGAGGCGGAGCTCCTTCATGTTCAGTCACGGGGCAGCTCAGCTGGAGGCAGGTGCGGAGAGGTCGGGTGAGCGCAGGCTGAAGGAGCAGCCCAGCTGCGGCTCCCGCATGCCGCCGCCCGACACACGCCTTGTAGAGATGGCACCAGGAGCCGGGTGCTATCATCCGGCCGCTGCCGCCACCTAGAGGCCTCAACTGTTCCGCTGTCCGCACCTGCTGCCACCGGACCGGGATGCAACCGCTCCGTGCTGGAGACGCTATTCCTCGGGCAGTACCCGATTCGTCAGTCAGCCACAGAGCCCCAGCGGGGGTAGGCGGAGCTGCCGGCGTCGACGTCAGTGATTGAGCACAAGCAAAGTAGGCGGCCGCGAGGCCCCTGTTAGTGAGGGGCCTTAGGCGGTCACCTAGTTTGCCTAATTAGAGAGCCGCCTCTGCAGCTATGTCTATCCATGCAGCACTTCAACAATAAAAAGGAATTGAACTAAAATGCACTGACCTAGAGACATAGGGGTTGATTTACTAAAGGCAAATAGATTGTGTACTTTGCAAAGTGCAGTTGCCCTCTGCAAGCGTGGCTGCTCCAGAGCTTAGTAAATGAGGTAAAGCCTCACTTTGCAAAGAATACCCAATCAAGTGCAAGGAAAATAAAAAAATAAATAAAAACTGCATATTTTTAAACTGCATATATACAATGTCCCTCCTCATTTGTCCCCCATTTTGGTCTGATCTATATAGATGGACATAAAATGCACTTTTTATCTATTAAAAAGTGAATTCCAGTGTTAAACCTTTCATTTGATTTCTAAATTGCTTCATTTGTAGATTCCAAAAGCCAATATAAAAGAATAGTAGTGGTGAAAAACACTTGTGGGTTTAATAAATCTTATTTTTTTGGACAATTCTCCTTTAAGGGGGTGTGGCAAGGGGTGTGTCCTATGCCTGCATACTTTTGCTGATAGGTGTCCCTCATACCCATCTCAGAAAGTTGGGAGGTATAGCACTTGCAGAGTGCACAATCAATTTGCCTTTAGTAAATTAACCCCAGAGATGGCAAAGTGGGCATCGCAGTAACAACAAATGCCATTCGATATGACCTTTTCATTGTAATGTCTTGAGAAGGATAAACTCATTATAAATACACAAAGCAGTGCTATTCACAAAGACGGGAACTGATTAAAGCCAACCCAGGGCACAAACACTTTCATTTCCATACATTCCTGAAGAACAACTAAGGACATAAACCGAAACAGTAAACCGAAAGTGACATTGTGACGCCGCTTCCGGGTTTCTACATCGGAGACCCGATCGAAGCCGATTCCGGCTTTGTTTGGGTGTTCGGCCTGCCGGAGGGCGTGCCGGCTGGTCATTTGGATCTCCCAATGGGACAGGAGACCTGGCAGAGGGACGTAAGGTGGCGGGGGGCGCCCCGTCCCACGGCTTGTGATAGCGGCAGAGACGCTACTTAGCCGCATCGATTGTTATCACATGAAAGTCAACTGTCCGCTCTAAACAACAGTGCCGGGGTGATCCTGTTTTGGTGAAAACCCAAAATGTATTATTTTATTTTACCACCACTTATATTGATAACGGTAAACAGGGGTTCTAATCCATCTCTGCTCTATCCAACACTAAAAAAAAATTGCCTTTTAGTTAAGGTTTAATGTGGATCTAAACTCAAGAACAAAAATAGAATATATTTCAACTTACTAACCCTTTTTATGGTAGATGGATTTTTTCCAGGCTTTTTAAATTCCTTTACTTTTTTACCTGGTGATCCTGCCAGTACCACACTTCCTGTCTTATGCCCCGTACACACGATCAGACATTGATCGGACATTCCGACAACAAAATCCATGGATTTTTTCCGACGGATGTTGGCTCAAACTTGTCTTGCATACACACGGCCACACAAATCTTGTCAGAAATTCTGAACATCAAGAACGCGGTGACGTACGACACGTACAATGAGCCGAGAAAAATGAAGGTCAATAGCCAGTGCTGCTCTTCTGCTTGATTCCGAGCATGCGTGGAACTTTGTGCGTCGGAATTGTGTACACGCGATCGGAACTTACGACAACGGATTTTGTTGTCGGAAAATTTGAGAACCAGCTCTCAAATTTTGTGTGACGGAAATTCCGATGGAAAATGTCCGATGGAGCCTACACACGGTCGGAATTTCCGACGACAAGCTCCTATAGAACATTTTCCATCGCAAAATCCAACCGTGTGTACGGGGCATAAGGGTGGCTACACTCATTCCTCCGCTGTATCTATGGAGGAGCAACATAGTCACCCTCAGACAGCAGCATTGTTGTAGTGTTAGATGGAAGTGACTAACAAATTAAAGCCAAACTTCAGATAATACTTTATAAGCAGTTACAGCAATAGTTTTTTTTCTTTGGGATTAAGGTTTTACATAAATAAATAGAAGCTGATCATTACCAGCACCCCTGCCAGTGTTAAATGGTTTGTCTCAACCCTCTAACTTCCACTGTGCTGAACAGCTTGGTCTATTAACCACTTGCCGACCGCCTACTGCACTTTTATGCCCCGTACACACGGTCGGACTTTGTTCGGACATTCCGACAACAAAATCCTAGGATTTTTTCCGACAGATGTTGGCTCAAACTTGTCTTGCATACACACGGTCACACAAAGTTGTCGGAAAATCCGATCGTTTTAAACGCGGTGACGTAAAACATGTACGTCAGGACTATAAATGGGGCAGTGGCCAATAGCTTTCATCTCTTTATTTATTCTGAGCATGCGTGGCACTTTGTGCGTCGGATTTGTGTACACACGATCGGAATTTCCGACAACGGATTTTGTTGTCGGAAAATTTTATCTCCTGCTCTCCAACTTTGTGTGTCGGAAACTCCGATGGAAAATGTCCGATGGAGCCCACACACGGTCGGAATTTCCAACAACACGCTCCGATCGGACATTTTCCATCGGAAAATCCGACCGTGTGTACGGGGCATTACTGTGGCAGGTTGGTTCTATTGCGTGAAACGATGTACATGTATGTCATATCGTGTAATAGACGCTGGGGGGCGCGCGCCGCCGGAGGTGCTGTCGCGCACTGATTAGGCACAGGGGATGCCAATCAGCGGGTCCGGCAGATCCAATGTACGCCGGGCACCCGCGATCATTTCCCCAGAGAGGCAGAACGGCGATCTGTCTATGTAAACAAGGCAGATCACCTATCTGACAGGGAAGTTATAGAGATCTTGTGGTCCTGCTAAGCAGGAACACCGATCTCTGTCTTCATCCAATCAGAGCAACCCCCACAAAGTCAGAAAGCACCAGCTAGGTACACATTTAACCCTTTGATCGCCCCCTGATGTTAACCCCTTCTCTGCCAGTGTCATTAGTACAGTAACAGAGCATTTTTATTTTTTAGTGCTGATCACTGTATTAGTGTCGCTGGTCCCCAAAAAAGTGTCAGTTAGGTGTCTGATTTGTCCGCCGCAATGTCGAATTCCCTCTAAAAATCACAGATTGCCACCATTACTAGTAAAAAAAAAAGAAAGAAAAATGCCATAAAAATACCCCATAGTTTGTAGACGCGATAACTTGTGCGCAAAACAATCAATATACGCTTAAAGGACAGTTATTCCGCGCTTAGGAAAAAAGGAACTGCAGCCCCCCCCCAGCAAAGAATATCACCTCAGTGAAATTCAGACAAAAGAGATTCTATTATGGGGGAATTGGCGCTGTTCAAAAATGTACAACATATATTAAAATAAAAAGAATAATGCAAATCAATAAATGCAAATCAATTTTTCACTGTGGTTTGCTGCGGATTCACTTGAAAGACTTTGTTTTATTTTTCAGCTTTTTTACAGGATGTTATCTGGAGTTATTAATATCACCATTATTTATATATTTATTTATTTTTCATGAATTGTATTTATTTTACATATATTTCAGATCACATATTTTCCAGCACTTTGCACTTTATAGCACATTAGTGTGTTTGGGTAAATATCACCTGGAGTATTTATTTTTATTTTTATTGGTTTGTATTTACCTTTATTTTTTATTGATTTGCATTATTCTTTTCATTTTAATATATGTTATACATTTTTGAACAGCGCCAATTCCCCCCATAATAGAATCAATATACGCTTGTTGGAATTTTTTTACCCGAAGTATGTAGCAGAATATTGGCCTAAATTGATGAAGAAATTAGATTTTTTTTTTAAAATGCATTGGATATCTTTTATAGCAAAAAGATTTTTTTTTTCTTGTTTACAGCGCAAAAAAAAAAAAAAAAAAAAAAACCCGCAGAGGTGATCAAATACCACCAAAAAGCTCTATTTGTGGGGGGGGGGGGGGGACATACATTTTATTTGGGTACAGCTTCGCACGGCCACGCAATTGTCAGTTGAAATAACGCAGTGCTGTAGCGCAAAAAAAATGGCCTGGACATTAAGGGCGGTAAAACTTTCCGGGGCTGAAGTGGTTAAAAGAAGGCAAAAAAAAACCTTCATGGCAGGATCAACTGGTTACAAAAAAAAATGATGTCACATGGTGGATTCAGAAAAACAAAGACTTTTGTGTTCATGGTAGTGACAGAGTGCGTCATATATGTCATTTTTTTATTCTCTCCCTGGTTCCACTTTAAGTGTTGTGGACTCATTTGGAATAATGGGAAGAGCAGTGATATGATTGGTCTGTGCTGAGTTCAGAATTGACGCTGATTTGGCAGGGATTCCGATGATCTGCAGGCAGGTAGTACATAACATCTTATAAATAACACAGAATTCTGACATGAATTGTATCTTGCATTAAAAACAGGATGCTCTGACACACATTACTAATAAACAGCACAGGACAAAAGGGAACCAGGTCCCACCTTAACAAACTTTGTTTATATATGACATTTCCGGGGTTTGTCTGCAGACTGGGAGCTGCCGCTATTAACCACGGAAGGATTTGCCCCCTTAATGACCGGGCCGTTTTTAACGATAAGGCACTGCGTCACTTTAACTGACAATTGCGCGGTCGTGCGATGTTGCACCCAAACAAAATTTACGTCCTTTTTTTCCCCACAAATAGAGCTTTCTTTTGGTGGTATTTAATCAACTCTGCGGTTTTTATATTCTTTGCGCTATAAACAAAAAAAGACCAACAATATAAAAAAAAAAAATATAAAAAAAAAACAAATTTATTCATCAGTTTATATATATTCTACATATTTTTGGTAAAAAAAAATAAAAATCACAATAGGCGTATATTGATTGGTTTGCGCAAAAGTTATCACGTCTACAAACTATGGGATAGATTTAGGGACTTATTTTTTTTTGTTTTTACTGGTAATGGCGGCGAGCTGTGATTTTTAGCGGGACTGCGACATTGCGGCGGACAAATCTGACCCTAAGTGACACTTTCTGGGGACCAGCGACATTATTACATTGATCAGTGCTATAAAAATGCAAAATGCTCAATGTAAAAATGACACTGGCAGGGAAGGGGTTAACACTAGGGGGGGCGATCAAGGGGTTAAGTGTGTTCCCTGGGTGTGTTCTAACTGTAGGGGGGGTGGGACATGACAGAGATCACTTGGTTAATCAGCACAAATCCTGCCATCACAGTGGCTACATGGGGCGGATTTACTAAAGGCAAATAGACTGTGAACTTTGCAAGTGCAGTTGCTGCAGCGCTTAATAAATGAGGGGAAGCTTCACTTTGCAAAGAATAACCGATCACATGCAAGGAAAAAAAAAAAAAAAAAAAAAAAGAAAGATGGAGGTCAGCAGAGTTTCTCCTCATTTACTACGCTCTGGAGCAACTGCATTTGCAAGGTGCACGGACTATTACAGTCTATTTGCCTTTAGTAAATCAACCCCTCTGCATTCAAATTTTCAGTGTGCTGTTGCATAGATTTTTACTTAGCCTGTAATGTTCTTTAGGCTGGATTCACACCATTGCTTTGATATAATGTGCATGTTATTGTGCGAATTGTGCAAATTACTGCAACATGCAGCAATGCACCCTACGTGTATCGGTACATTATAGAGCCATTCATTCTGAATTGCACCCCAATGTACCTGCACTACACACTCATAGTTCCCAACTGTCCCTGATTTGGAGGGACTGCCCCTGATTTGGAGCAATGTCCCTCTGTCCCTCATTCCTCCTCATTTGTCCCTCATTTTGGTCTGATCTATATAGAGGTTTATAAAATGCACTTTTTATCTATCAAAAAGTGTTTTCCAGCGCTAAACCTTTCATCAGATCTCTAAATGGCTGCATTTGTAAATTCCAAAAGCCAATATAAAGGAATAGTAGTGGTAAAAAAGCACTTGCGAATTTAACCAATCTTGTTTTTTTTGTACAATTCTCCTTTAAGGGGGTGTGGCAAGGGGTGTGTCCTATGCCTGTATACTTTTACTAATAGGTGTCCCTCATTCCCATCTCAAAAAGTTGGGAGGTATGCACACTACCTTGCATTGTAATGCTGTGAGGTTAATTTACTAAAACTGGAAAGTACAAAATGTAGTGCAGCTGAGCATGGTGGTGCCAAAAACGGTATCCCCGAGCCAGATTCGGGATCGCATCGCAGGATCCATGTAGAGGTTACTTACCTTGTCCCCTGGATCCTGCGATGTCTCCCAGCTGTGATCGGCGAGCCGCCGTGTCTCCCTCGATTCACAGTGCCGAGCTCCGTTCCCTGCGAGCGTTGCGACGCACGGGGACGGAGTCCGGCGCCAAATTCAAAAAGTGAAACACACACAATACATACAGTATACTGTAATCTTACAGATTACATCACTGTATCAAATACCGTATTTATCGGCGTATAACACGTGCTGGCGTATAACACGCACCCCAAGTTTAGGAGAGAATTTTAAGGAAAAAAACTTTTAGGAGGGAAGTTTAAGGAAAAGAAACTTACATTAAAATGCCCGTCAATGCAGCCTCATCAGTGTTCATCTGCAGCCTTGTTAGTGTCATTGCAGCCTTTTCAGTGTCAGTGCAGCCTTGTCAGTGCAGCTTTGCCCCAGTGCAGTCTTGTCAGTGCAGTCTTGTCAGTGCAGCTTTGCCCCAGTGCAGTCTTGTCAGTGCAGTCTTGTCAGTGCAGCTTTGCCCCAGTGCAGTCTTGTCAGTGCAGTCTTGTCAGTGCAGCTTTGCCCCAGTGCAGTCTTGTCAGTGCAGTCTTGTCAGTGCAGCTTTGCCCCAGTGCAACCTTGTCAGTGCAGCCTTGCCCCAGTTCAGCCTTGCCCCCAGTGTCCATGCCTACCGCCGCCGCCACCGACATACACATGCATGTAGTTTTAAATATGGCGCCGCGGAGTTCGGAGGGACTCGGCGCCGGCGGAACTGAATGAACGCCGCCGAGATACACATAGTTGAGTGTATTCGGCTCTTTCCGGCCAAGTCCCGCCCTATGATGGACATAACACAGGTCCAATGGCGGGACTGGGCGTGACTGTGAGCGGCGCTGGAAAGAGCCGAATACACTCGACTATGTGTATCTCGGCTCTGTGATTTCGGCGGCGCTTGTTCAGCTCCGCCGAGTCCCTCCGAACTCCGCGGCGCCATATTTAAAACTACTCGCTATGTGTATGTCGGCGGCGATCGCCACCGATAGCTCACAATTAGCGGGGATCGGCGTATAACACGCACCCACGATTTTCCCCTGATTTTAAGGGGAAAAAAGTGCGTGTTATACGCCGATAAATAGGGTAATTACACATCCCCTTTGTCCCTAGTGGTCTGTCCAGTGTCCTGCATGCAGTTTTATATTATATATGCTGTTCTTTCTGCCTGGAAACTGGAGATTGTCCATAGCAACCAAAACCGTCCCTTTACGTCAAAAGTAGCTTTAGACCAGCTAGAAAACAGCGATAATAAATTAGAATCACTTGCGGAATTGAGCGATAGTGATTTGTGGGGAAATCCGTCACCAAACACTAAAAGTAACGAAAGCGACAATTCTGCAACTGAGCAAATTTCTGTGTTTTTGATTTTATTACATTATTGAATAATTTTTATTATTATTATATTATTATTTGGTATAATTATTTATAGTTATTTATTATATTCTAATTTTTTATTTCGTTTTTCAAACTTTATCATACCCGGGATGTCTACTAGACTCTTGTTTGGACAGATATAAGTGAATTATTCCTAAGAATTACAGGCATACAATATAAAACGCCAAATATCTGTAAATAATAATAATTGTACCGCTTTCAGCACCTAAAATCTGAAATAATCATACCGCCAGGGAGGTTAAGCTTTGACAACGAAAAAAAACCCCAAAAAACTGGAAGCTTATTGGTTTCCCTTCAGAGCTGCACCCGATTTTGCACACTGTAGTGTTAGTAAATCAAACCTTCTGGAATTGATTTAGTAAAGGGAGAAAGACTGTGCACTCTGCAAGAGAAGTTGCTCCAGAGTTTAGTAAATAGGCAGAAACTCTGCTGAATTCCATCATCCAATCATGTGCAAGCAAAAATGCAGTTTTTTTTTATTTCTCTTGCATGTGATTGGGTACTCATTGCAAAGTGAAGCCTTTCCTCGTTTAATAAGCTCTGGAGCAACCGCACTTACAGAGGGCAACTGCATTTTGCAAAGTGCACGGTCTATTTGCCATTTAGTAAATCAACCCCTATGCGTCAGAAAAGAAGGTGCAGGTGTGTTTTTTCTGTCCACTCTGGTGCATTGGCAATACATTCAAATATATTGACAAACATTACCCTAATGGGGTTGATTTACTAAAGGCAAATAGACTGTGTACTTTGCAAAGTGCAGTTGCTCTCTGCAAGAGCAGTTGCTCCACGGCTTAGTAAATGAGGTAAAGCTTCACTTTGAAAAGAGTATCCAATCAAGTGCAAGGAAAATAAAAAAAAAACAGCATTTTTGCTTGCACATGATTTGATGATGGAAGTCAGTAGTGCTTCTGCTCATTTACTAAGCTCTGGAGCAACTGCACCTGCAGAGTGCACAGACTATTTTCCTTTAATAAATCAACCCCTATGACTGTGCTATGCCTTCATGTAAAAAGAAGGGTGAGTTTATCTCGTGTAATCAGAGTCAAAGAGTTTATTGTTGAAATCAGTTTAGATAAGGTAAAATCATAAAATCTGAGGATGAGGCAATCGTGTCATTAAAACAGTGTGGTAAAATAACTGATGGAAAAAGTGATAACATAATATTAACTCAGAAAAAAATGTAGAAAGACAACACAACCCTGTCTGGCAGGGCAGGAGACCTGATCTTTCTCTGCTGTAGTTTAATGCTTGACTTTTGAAAAATAAAGTTCATTATGTATTAGTAAGTACAGAACGACCAGTGGCGGCTGGTGCTTAATTTTTTGGGGCTGGCAACAAACAAACCACCCGCCACCCCCTCCCCATTCAGACGGTCAACCAGTCAAACCCCCTATCCCTTGACCAAGCCCCCCCCCATTGCTCGTTGGTCAGCCCACCAGCCCTGCACTTACCCCATCTAGGTCACAGGCAGCTTCGGCTCCTTTTACGTCTCCTCATCCTCGGCAACTTCACTCTGCGCCTCCTCCTCCCCGATGACTTCCTCTTCGGCGGCTTCACTCTGCGTCTCCTACTCCTCGGTGGCTTCCTCCTCGGCAACTTCACTCTGCGTCTCCTCCTCCTTGGTGGCTTCCTCCTCGGCAGCTTCACTCAGCGTCTCCTCCACCTCGGTGGCTTCCTCCTCGGCAGCTTCACACAGCGTCTCCTACACTTCGGCGGCTTCCTCCTCGGCAGCTTCACTCTGCATCTTCTTCTTCTTGGTGGCTTCCTCCTCAGCGGCTTCACCCTGCATCGCTTCTTCCGCGGCGACCAGTGGGATCGCTTAGCCTCTTGGCCAACTGGATCTTAAGACCCACTTCCTGAGTAGCCGGGTAGGAGAATCTGGAAGACAATAGTGAATATTATTTCGCAATTGTCACACAGCTGGGTGGGCTCAGGGCGCAGTGTTCTGCACCCTGAGCCCACACCTTTTTGAAGCCAATTAGAGCCTCGGGCTCTAATCATGTGCTTCGAAGAAAAAAAAGCTTTGGCTCCTTTTTGCGTCTCCTCTGCAGCTTCACTCTGCGTTTCCTCCTCCTCGGTGGCTTCCTCCTCTGTGGCTTCACTCTGCGTCTCCTCCTCCTCGGTGGCTTCCTCCTCGGCGGCTTCACTCTGCGTCTCCTCCTCCTCGGTGGCTTCCTCCTCTGTGGCTTCACTCTGCGTCTCCTCCTCCTCGGTGGCTTCCTCCTCTGTGGCTTCACTCTGCGTCTCCTCCTCCTCGGTGGCTACCTCCTCGGCGGCTTCACTCTGCGTCTCCTCCTCCTCGGTGGCTTCCTCCTCTGTGGCTTCACTCTGCGTCTCCTCCTCCTCGGTGGCTTCCTCCTCTGTGGCTTCACTCTGCGTCTCCTCCTCCTCGGTGGCTTCCTCCTCGGCGGCTTCACTCTGTGTCTCCTCCTCCTCAGTGGCTTCCTCCTTGGTGGTTTCACTCTGCGTCTCCTCCTCCTTGGTGGCTTCACTCTGCGTCTCCTCCTCCTCAGCGGCTTCACCCTGCATCGCTTCTTCCTCGGCGACCAATGGGATGGCTTATCCTCTCGGCCAATCGGGTCTTAAGACCTGCTTCCTGATTGTCCGGGAGGAGAATCAGGAAGACAATAGGTAATATTAATTCGCTATTGTCACACAACTGGGTGGGCTCAGGGCGCAGTGCTCTGCACCCCCGAGAGCCCACACTTTTGTTAAGCCAATTAGAGCCTCAGGCTCTAATCTTGTACTTAAAAAAAAAAAAAAAAAACCCATTGAGATCCATGCGTCTGGCGCCTTGCATGTAGTTTAGGGGCTGGGCGCATGGACGGGCCACCACTGAGAATGACATTGAATTGTGTTATTTTTTTTTAATCCGCTCTGGAGTTTATCTTTAGGAAACCAAAGTTTTTAGCCACCCTCTGACCTGTCTCTCTAGATCTCATGCCTCTCTATTGGCCATTAAAGGCCACCTATCACATTTATTAAACGGCGAGACACTGGGAAGAGAGAGGGCAGAACAGAGCACACTTTAGTTAGAATTAACCTATGTTGTAAAGAGCTGCACAAACTGTCGGTTCTAAATAAATCTTGTATTATAATAATAATAGTAATAACAATTAGGGCCATGGGCATTATCTCTTTTAATAGGTCTTGATTAAAGTTTTGGAAGATACATGGATAGGTGGAGGGCTCTATGCATTTTCAAGAAGCCAGAAGTACACTTTAACAAGGACTTTTTTAATTCTTTTATTCAATGCCATCAGCTTTGAATGGAAAGCTGAACTTCTTAAATTATTTTCCATCTCCGTGACTTGGTGTATGTGGGTGGCGTGGGGTTCCAGGCCTGCTCATCTGCTGTACCTATTGAAAGGGGTTCTTACCATCCTCTTGGATTATTTTTACTTACTGTATATTATATTAGCAGAATGTAAATAGAGTAGCTGGAACACCCAAAGGCACACAGGACCCCTCCATGCTTCTCTATGGGAAAGAACAGGAAGAATGGAAGCAAGGTTAGCATATTTGGCAGAGAGATATTGCCGTTGGAGCATTCAAGACATATAAGAATCCAGGGGCTGAATGAGCCCACCAGATTCTGCCATGTTTCCCAACTGGCACTCTCTCTATGAGGTGCATATATACACCTTGTATTTCTGTGGATTTCCTCCAGGTCTCTAGTTTCCTCCCACAATCCAAGAGCATATTGATAGGTAAGCCTACCCTTCCTGGTTCTGGAACAATTGTGTCTCAGTATTGTGTGGTTGAGAAAACATTTTAGTTTCTTGGGGGCAGACGATTTCTGGGTGGTTATACGGTATGTACTTTGTAAAGTCCTACAGTATACAGTGTATGAAAAAAATCGACGTGTTTGACTGTGATAGAGACAGCCGGTGGCAAGTTCCTCGTGGGCGGGACTAATGTAGAAGGTTTGATGTTTTCTGTGGAATGGTGCAGAGTTTGTCAAACGTTGGAGGTAAATCAACAGATAAAATAAAGATGGTGATAAGTTAGATGGGCAGCATTATTACTTTTTGCTTCCTTCATATCTCTACAATTATATCGCTCCTCTGGGTGTTCAGCACCAGGACTAGTATAAGCATCTCTATGTACACTGGTTAACAGTAGAAAAGGCATGAGTTTTCATTAATGTGTGATAAGACAAGCAATACATTTTACAGCAGGAGTCATAACATTCGTGATTGGTCAGATTTGTGCTATATAGTTCTGTTTTTTGACCTTGTAGTCAAGCTGATTAACTGTACAACTAATTCAGCGATTCACTATCAGATCTTTCTGTCAACTTAACCTGTCAACTCACACATGTTAATAAGCATTACGGATGATTTTTATTTGTTAAAATTAACTTGTTGAAGATTTTTCTTTTTTTTAAATTTCATAATATAGTTAGTTTATGATATTTGGTGAGTTACGGTGTTCGTTATTTTGTTTTTAAACCATAAAACATCCTGATTTTCTACTGGCCCTGAGCCTGTTTTAAAAGCTGGCTACATATATATATATTGAAATTATGCTCTGGAGAGCTGATTGGAGGGAAGAGACACACCTCCTTCACACAGCATACGGGAACAGAGCTGAGGCTGTCAATCACAGGCTGTGCCCTCTCCTGTCAACTTTTTTCTCTTGGGTTCAGGAAAACTTGTCAGAAGTGATTCATGCTGATAGCAGAGGAAAGAAGCAGCAGATAGAAATGACACTTAGTGCTCTTAGTTGGGACAAGTACACACTACAGAGCAGGCCCAAAAAAAGGCCCGGGCATTTTAGATTGAGCAGCCCGCACGCGGGGGGTGGGGGTGTTGGATTCGTTCATGACGGGCGGGGTCTGGGCGGTTGATTTGGGGTTTCAGTATAAACTATTACTCACAGAGCCAGGTACAAATAATTACTCACAGAGCCAGTAATAAATTATTACTCACAGAGCCAGGTACAAATTATTACTCACAGAGCCAGGTACAAATTATTACTCACAGAGCCAGTAATAAATTATTACTCACAGAGCCAGGTACAAATTATTACTCACAGAGCCAGCTACAAATTATTACTCACAGAGCCAGTAATAAATTATTACTCACAGAGCCAGGTGGTACACATTATTACTCACAGAGCCAGGTACAAATATTACTCACAGAGCCAGGTATAAATGGATCATAGTTACCATTAAGGAAAGGAGCACTCTCTTGCCCTGGAGCATCAGATCGAACCCCTTCACAGGCGGGAAGAGGAGTGGGTGTGTACTGCTTTCCCTTACCCCTGAAGCACCTAGTCGTCTTTCATGTGCAGCCCCCGGTCACCTGGTAACCAAGACGCAAGGAGAGGAGGAGGGACAGAGAAGTCGAGGCCACCACGTCCCCTATATGTGTCCGCAGCACCTTGCTGGCTCTCAAGTGTGGGGGGTGGGTCTCATACCTGCCCCCCGCACTTGAAAGCAAGCAAGGTGCTGCGGCCACATATAGGGAAGTATGGTGGCCTCGGCTTCTCTGTCCCTCCTCCTCTCCTTGCGTCCTGGTTGCCAGGTGACCGGGGGCTGCAGGGCACATGCGCCGCGAATTGCGGCTTTCAGCCATGCACATCGTCCCACGGCCAGCCCTGCCTGCTTCTACATGCGGCCTGGCAGCCAAGCGGCCCTCGGCCCACCGGGCAAACGCCCGGTCTGCCCTATGGCCAGTCCGGGCCTGCTACAGAGGGATATGCTTTGTTTATATTTTATGTCTGAGGTTTAAATCTGTGATGAGCTTTTCACTTTTTTAAAATTTTTGGCTAATTTTTGTGTGTTTTCAACAGGTCAACAGCATTGCGGCTGAACAATGAATAGCTCAGAAAATGTTACCAACCCCTACAAGTGTGTGTTTGATGAAGATTTCAAGTATGTTCTGCTTCCGGTGTCCTACGGGATCGTGCTCTGCGTTGGGCTTATTCTCAACATCCTGGCCCTTTACATCTTTCTGTTCCGGCTTAGGCCCTGGAATGCTTCCACCACATACATGTTTAACCTGGTTATCTCGGACCTTCTGTACGTCATCTCCCTGCCCCTGCTGATCTACTATTATTCCCAGGGCGATGACTGGCCATTTGGTGAAGCTTTGTGCAAAATCATCAAGTTTCTCTTCTACAACAACATGTATTGCAGCATCTTCTTCTTGCTTTGCATCAGTATCCACCGATTCATTGGGATCTGCTTCCCTATGAAGTCGTTGAGTTGGTTAAAGGTTCGAAATGCTCGCATTATATCTGTCGTGGTCTGGGTCTTCATTGCGGCTTTCCAGTCCCCAATATTGTATTTTGTGACCACGAGCACAAAGGGAGATACCACCACCTGCCACGACACCTCTAGTGTGGATTTATTTGATACCTTCGTCGTCTACAGCTCGGTCAGCTTGGCTTTGCTCTTCTGTGTCCCATTTGTTATCATCATCATCTGCTATGCTTTGATGACCCGGGCCCTCATGCAGCCCTCAGCAGCTTCTTCTGACACTTCAAACTCCAAGAAGAAGTCAATTAAGATGATCATTATTGTGCTTCTCACATTCATCATCTGCTTCTTACCTTTTCACGTGAACCGAACCTTGTACTATTACTTTAGAAAATTAGACCTTGACTGTGATACGCTGAACACAATCAACATGGCCTACAAAGTGACAAGACCGCTGGCTAGCGCTAACAGCTGTCTGGATCCCATCTTGTACTTTCTTGCCGGACAAACTGCGCGAAGGAATATTATTTCTAGGAGTGGGCTCACCAAAGTTAAAAGCAAGTTCTCAGCCTATGTACGAAATAATAACTTAAGCTCAGCCACGAACAGTAATGCTGCAGAGAACAGCTCAACTCCCATTTCTCCCCACATGTCCCCAGCCCCCAGTCCTAGCCCAACCGTAATCACCAGGATGTAAGGGGCCAAGTCCACCTGTTTTTTTTTTGGCACTGAATTGCGGGAACCTAGAAGATCTTGTTTGTTAAACGGGACCATTAAAGTGTATCTAAACCCAAATTTTCAGTAAAAGTAATAATGCTCATTTTGGGTTGATTGTAATGCATTAAAATGATCTATTTATTGAAAAAGAATGTTAAGAAACAAGTCATTAGCATGGATTGTGTGAGTGGGTGTAGGCATGGGTGACAGTGAGTATGGATAATATGGATAAAATAGTTATACTCACAATTCAGATACAGCCAATGAAAACAATATAATACAATAAACAGCCCTTCCATGCCAAAATCAGTTTGTCTAGTATAGGGGTCTCCAAACTTTCTAAACAAAGGGCCAGTTTACTGCCCTCTAGACTTTGGTGGAACTGGACTGGCGAGTGGGAGTAGAAAATGGTATCAGCGGAAAGAACAGTGCCCCATTGATGGTGTCAGTGAGAAAAATAGTGCCTCATCATTCATGTCTAATGCCGCGTACACACGGTCGGATTTTCCGACGGGAAATGTTCGATGTGAGCTTGTTGTCGGAAAGTCCGACCGTGTGTATCCTCCATCGAACATTTGCTGTTGGAATTTCCGCCCAGAAATGTTTGAGAGCAGTTTCTCAAATTTTACGCCAACAAAACTTGTTGTCGGAAAGTCCGATCGTGTGTACACAAGTCCGTCGCACAAAAGTTCAGGCATGCTCGGAATCAAGCAGAAAGAGCCGCACTGGCTATTGAACTTCCTTTTTCTCGGCTCGTCGTACGTCTTGTACGTCACCACGTTCCCAGGTTCGGAATTTTGGGCCAACATTTGTGTGACCGTGTGTATTCAAGACAAGTTTGAGCCAACATCCTTCGGAAAAAAATCCACGGTTTTGTTGTTGGAAAATCCGATCGTGTGTACGCAGCATTAGGCCTCATTCACACGAGGTGGATCCGCTGAGCGCCAGCTCAGCAGGAGACAGGTCCATCTCTGCTCACTGAGTAGGGAGGGGCCTGTCAGAGCGCCGCTGATTACCATGGAGAGATCGGATGAAAACGGACAGCATGTCCGTTTTCATCAGATCTCAGCCGATCAGATCCAATAAGACGGATGGCGAACGTATTGTCATACATCTGATTTTAGCGGATCGGTTGGCAGATGGGTGTCAGCGGACATATCTCCGCTGATATTCGTCTCCCATAGTAGTCAATGGATGGCCCGCTTGGATCCGCCTGAAAAACGGACAGACAGATCCGAGCAAGCTTACCATGTGAAAGGGTCCTTAGGGAGGAATAGTTCTTCATCACTGGTGTCAGTGGAAGGAATAGTACCACATCTTTGGTGTCAGTGGAAGGAATACTGCCTCATATCAGTGTGAGAAATAGTGTCCCAAGAACAGAGGCTCATGTAGAGCGCTGCCCCTCTAATCCCTGCGCCCGGCCCCAATCTACATGCAGGGCGTCGGACGCATGGATTCCAATGTTTTTGTTTTTTTCAAAAACTGATTAGAACCTGAGGCTCTAATTGGCTTCAAAAAGGCTGGGCTCTGGACGCAGAGCACTGTGCCCCAAGCCCACCCAGTTGTGTGACATTAGCGAATTATTATTCGCTAATGTCTTCTTGTTTCTCCTACCCGATTGGCCGGGAGTCCTAAGTCCTGATTGGCTGGAAGGAGAAGCGACCGCTGGGAGATGCAGGGGGGAAAGCCGCCGAAGCCGCGACCTGGATGGGGTAAGTGCCATGCTGGCGGCGGGGGGGGGGGGGGGGGGGGCCTGGTGGGCGACGGGCGAGCTATGCAGTGATCTAGCGATGGGGGGAAAGCATGTGTGAGTTGAAAGCGGTGTTCAAGTGAACATCGGGGGGGTGGTTGGTTGGCTAGCTGACAAAGGCAAGCGAGCCGCAGTTTAGAGACCACTGGTCTCCAAGTGGTCTCAAAGCAACACATAATGTAGGTATGTATGTTCACTGGCTAAACCTTGTGAACATTACTGGAATGATTGATGAGCTTGGCAGAGACATTTAATTATAGAGTGGAGACCATAGTGGAAACCTGAACAGTTTCAGAATTCTATACACAGGTGATTGACATACCCAAAGACATGTCCTTGGAGATTGATTTGCCCAAAGGTTTTAAGCTTCTATCTTGAGATACTAAGACTTTTCACTAAATGTTCTTCTGAATGCAAGAATGAATGTTTGAAATGAAAGCAATAAAGGCAACACTTAAATTTCCAAAAGAATAAGGGAGGGTTAAAACTACTGTTTTTTTGCCATCTGTAGGATAGGCAATTTCCTATCACTTTGTGACCCATATCCAAAACAGGAAAGGAGAGGAAACCCCTCCAATGTGAGGGAATCCTGGGGTGTCATCAGGGTCAACCCAACTAGTGTCTCCATTGGAAGATTTCCCCTCTATTACTGTTCTGGCAACAACCCAAAATGTGGGATTTTTTTTTTTTTGCTTTTGCTCTTGAGGACAATGGTAACCAGAACAAATAGAGAGGGGGAATCTCCTTAACAGGGATACAGACAGCAATAAAACCCTAAAAGGTGTTCTAATCCACCTCCACTCTATCCTGATGCCCCGTACACACGAGCGGAATTACCGTCAGAAAAATCTTGGACGGTTTTTCCAACGGAATTCCGCTCAAGCTTGGCTTGCATACACATGATCACACAGAAGTTCTCTGAACTTTCGACCGTCAAGAACGTGGTGACGTACAACACTACGACAAGCCGAGAAAATGAATTTTGAGCATGCGTCAAATTGATTCCGAGCATGCAGATGAACGGAATTTCCATCAAGAACTTTCTCCATCGGAAAAATAGAGAACCAGCTCTCAATCTTTTGCTGGCGGAAATTAAGACAGAAAAAGTTGGATGGAGCGTACACACGGTCGGAATATCCGACCAAAAGCTCCCATCACACTTTTTGTGACGGAAATTCAGCTGGTGTGTATGGAGCATAAGGCACGGTTTACATATATGCAAAATTGGATGCATTTTGAACCACATCCAATTTGCATGACATGTGAACCCGCAGCCTTCTCTCTGGAGCCGGTTCACATATATGTAGGCCGGCCGCGGTCCATTTTTAAAAAAAGAGTGCTGTGCATTTTTCAGTCCAGTTCTGGTGCAATTTCAAGTAAAAATTTGCACCTGAATCACACCTGAACCGGTGAACAAAACTGCACCTGACTCCTTTTAAAAAACGCCAAGCCTAAAGGTTTTATCTTTTACATACTTCCAGACCGGCCACTGTGGATATACGCCGCTACTTTGATGTTAAATACCACTGTTATGGCAGCAGATAGCTTCCATAACCCCGGTATTTTTTAATCACGGCGGGCGGTCCGCTTTAGGATAAAAGTGTTCTCCGTGGCGGGTTGGCCGCAAAATCACTTTTAGGTGACACCCCCCCCATCCCGCCGCGTCCCGGTCATCTCCGCCGATGACCGGAGCCGTCGGTAGCAGCGGAGGCGATCAGATCCTTACCCCTGATGGGCAGGAAGTCGAGTGAGGGAATGATGCCTCCCACTCGACTCTGTGCCATTGGATGACGGAAGCGACGTCAAACGTCACTTCCGCCCAATGGCCTTAAAGGGACTTTTTTTTTTTTTATAATGTTTGGGGGTTCTAAGTAATTTAATTTTCTAGCAAAAAAAAACAAAAAAAACACCAAGTATAAAAAAATAGGCTTGGTCTTTAAGTGGTTAAGGTACTTGTCTTTTAGCAGATTAATTTTTGAACAACAGATGTTTTTCTAAAGGATTGTTCGGACGGCTGACTAAATTCTATAAAAAGCAAATAATTAAATGTGCATTTGTTGCATCAATTATTTGTTAACAGTTTTTGATTGGTTCAAATCCTGAAACCGTTTTCCTCTCAGGTCTGTGTATCCTCTGGGAAGGTTGCTTCCATTTTCATGTCTCCAGCACTGAAAGTGGGAAAAATATATCAGCATTGACACAAATAGCAATAAAAACATATTAGCAGGTTGTACAGGAGTTAGAACCTCAGTTTCTTTTGTATTTCCCTCACTTCCCTGTGTGTCATGATTTCATCAGTACAGGAAATGAGGGGAAATCGGCATACTGGGGACCCAAACAGAAATAAAAATTAATTTACCCAGAAACTAAAATAAACAAATGCACACAATAAGCCACCAAAAGTGTGCAAAAAAAAAATAATCAAGTTACATGCAGCCTATTCATTTTGTGTTTATCTCTTACTTTTTCAGAAGAATGCAATATTTTGACCAGCAAAATTGTGTTATTTACTAAAGGCAAATCCACTCTGCACTACAAGTGCACTTGGAAGTTCAATTGTTGTAGATCTGAGAGGGACATGGAAGGAAAATAAAAAAAACAGCATTTTTGCTTGCACATGATTGGATGATAAAATCAGCAGAGCTTCCCCTCATTTCAGATCTATCCCTTAGATTTACAGAGACTGCACTTCCAAGTGCACTTTCAGTGCAGAGTGGATTTGCCCTTAGTAAATCAACCCCTATGCTCTGTTTATGTCAGGACTATCTCTTTACTGACATTATACTGACACATAGGCATAGCTGTACCTGATTTCGAGGGACTGTCCCTGATTTGGAGCAATGTCCCTCTGTCCCTCATTCCTCCTCATATGTCCCTCATTTTGGTCTGATCTTTATAGTTGTATATAAAATGAACTTTTTATCTATCAAAAAGCGTTTCCCAGTGCTAAACCTTTCATCTGATTTCTAAATTGCTGCATTTGTAAATTCCAAAAGCCAATATAAAGGAATAGTAGTGGTAAAAAAAAGCACTTGTGGGTTTAATCAACCTTGTTTTTTGTACAATTCTCCTTTAAGGGGGCGTGGCAAGGGGTGTGTCCTAGGCCTGCATACTTTTGCTGATAGGTGTCCCTCATTCCAATCTCAAAAAGTTGGGAGGTATGCATAGGGGTTGATTTACTAAAGGCAAATCCACTCTGCACTGAAAGTGCACTTGGAAATGCAGTCGCTGTAGATCTGAGGGGAAGATCTGAAATGAGGGGAAGCTCTGCTGATTTTATCATCCAATCGTGTACAAGCAAAAATGCTGTTTTTTATTTTCCTTGCATGTCCCCCTCGGATCTACAGCGACTGCACTTCCAAGTGTATTTGTAGTGCAAAGTGGATTTGCCTTTAGTAAATCAACCCCCATAGGGGTTGATTTACTAACGGCAAATAGACTGTGCACTTTGCAAAGTACAATTGCACTCTGCAAGTGCAGTTTCTCCAGAGCTTAGTAAATGAGGTAAAGCTTCACTTTGCAAAGAATACCCAATCATGTGCAAGGAAAATTAAAAAAAACAAAACAGCATTTTTACTTGCATATGATTGGATGATGGAAATCAGCAGAGCTTTTCCTCATTTTCTAAGTTCTGGAGCAACTGCACTTTGCAAAGTGCACAATCTATTTTCCTTTAGTAAATCAACACCCCTATTAGTGTCAGATACATAAATCCTTTAGTCATCTTTTTATGTTAAACACGCCCTACAGCAGGGATGACTTATAAAGACTAGAGGAAAAGAATATAAAAGCACACCTTTCTGTTGCTAATCAGATGCTTGCACTTTAGCCATGTTTTTAAAATACTGAATAGTTCCTTAGGAAATACTTTTATATCTTGCTGTATTCGTTTTCTCAGGCGATCTTTTTCTAAGGCTGGCCATACCGCAGGCTGAACAAAATAAATTCATCAAACAGATCCGTCCATCCACTATTTTTAAAGATATCTATCTATATCTATATCTATATCTATCTATCTATCTATCTATCTATCTATCTATCTATCTATCTATCTATCTATCTATCTATCTATCTATCTATCTATCTATGTATCTATCTATCTATCTATATATATATACATCTATATATATAGATCTATATCTAGATCTATAGATATCTATATATATAGATATAGATCTCTATATATAAATTTAAAACATGTACAGTATATATACTGTATATATATATATATATATATATATATATATAAAACAAATTCTTCCATCCCTGCTATACACTATACTGTATGTATAAAATGGTTTCTCTACTGCCTATAGTCCTCCTTTGAATGTTGCCATTGTTTTATCAGTCTGGGAGCAATATGGCTGATTGTCTCCTTGTTCATATGCCACTGAATATTGAGGGTTCTTCTGTGGAACTGTGGTGTACAGAAACATCCTGTGTGATAGTGTACATTGTACTAAACAATATTATATTTTATAAATATAGATGTTTTATTTCCTAATTCAAAAAGTCTTTAGAATAGTTAATTTATTATAATCTACTTTATTTTGAAGCTAAAGAAACGTTTTGTTTTGAGATATATAATTTTTGTAATAAACATTTAAATGGAAAAATGGTCTGCTTGTTTTCTTTTTTTTTTTTTTTAAAACAAGGGAAAGTATTTTACATGCTTAACCACATGCCGACCAACGCATGACGATGTACATCGACACAATGGCACCGCTGGGCAAATGGGCGTACAGGTACATCCACTTTAAATTGCGGCATTGGGGGCGTGCACGCCCGCCGCGTACTGTGTGACCGTGCCCGCGGGTCCCACGGACTCGATGTCCGCCGGTGTCCTGCGATCGTATCACAAAGCGGCAGAATGAGGAGATGCCTATGTAAACAAAGCATTTCCCTGTTCTGCCTAGTGACATGACAGGGATCTACCGCTCCCAGTGATCGGGAGCAGTGATCGCTGTCATGTCAGTGGTAGCCCATCCCCCCACAGTTAACATCACTCCCTAGGACACACTTAACCCCTTGATCACCCCCTAGTGTTTAACCCCTTTCCTGCCAGTGTCATTTACACAGCAATCATTTTTATAGCACTGATCGCTGTATAAATGACAATGGTCCCAAAATAGTGTCAAAAGTGTCCGATGTGTCCGCCATAATGTTGCAGTCACGATAAAAATCACAGATCACTGCCATTACTAATAAAAAAAAAAAATAATAATAAAAATGCCATAAATCTATCCCCTATTTTGTAGACGCTATAACTTTTGCGCAAACCAATCAATATACGCTTATTGCGATTTTTTTTTACCAAAAATATGTAGAAGAATACAATTTGGTTTTTTATATATTTTTTGGGGATATTTATTATAGCAAAAAGTAAAAAATATTGCTTTTTTTTTCAAAATTGTCGCTCTTTTTTTGTTTATAGCGCAAAAAAATAAAAACCGCAGAGGTGATCAAATACCACCAAAAGAAAGCTCTATTTGTGGGAAAAAAAGGATGTCAATCTTGTTTGTGTACAGCGCCGCACGACTAAGCAATTGTCAGTTAAAGCGACGCAGTGCCGAATCGCAAAAAGTGCTCTGGTCAGGAAGGGGGTAAATCCTTCTGGGGCTGAAGTGTTTAAACCAAACCTTTCTAATCCCAATCATAACAGTCCAATAGCAGTCCAGCAAAGCTTGCAGCATGGATATATGGATTTAAATGTGTCCAGTGCTTCTTGTGTGCTCCTGGGAAATTCAGTTTTGTTACCCACACCAGGTCCTTGACTTGACATCCCACAATTGGCAATCCTAAAATATATGGTGCTTAATCTGTGACACCCTTAGATACTGTAATAAATATCCATAGTCTGGGGATCAAATTCTGACATTTGGAGGTTGGATTCTTCCATAAAAAAACAAATATGTGCATATGAAAAAGTGCATGTTTAGTGTACATTCATGAGAGGTCTAAAGGTACCTGTCCATCATACCTACCTATAGTGCCAAAAGTATGTGCATACCCATAATTAGAGTGCAGGTGTTTCCAGTGAAGGACACTTTTAATTCTACAACATTCAAAGACATCTTAGGCAGTCGTGCCATTCCAACCTGGTGAAAACTATTTAGGGAAAGTACTTTATCTGTTCCACTATGACTGTGCTCAAAGCCAACTTCATAAAGATATGGTTTGACCAGTTTGGTGTGGAAGAACTTGAGTAGGCTACACAGAGCCACAACCTCAATTCTAATGAATACCATTGGGATAATTCAGAATGATGATTGCAAGCCAGGTCTTCTTGTCCAACATCAACTCCCAACCTCACAAATGCTGTTATTGCTGATTAGGCACAATTGACCATTTTCCAAGATCTTTTGGAAAGCCTTCTCAGAAGCTGCAAAGGGCGAGGGATCCAAAAACATTTTACTATATAGCAGGGGTCTCCAAACTTTATAAACAACGGGCCAGTTTATTGTCCTTCAGACTTTAGTGGGGCCGGACTGTGGGCAGTGGTGGCGGAAAATTTCCAGGCATCAGTAGGAGTAAACATTGCAACATTTGGTGTTAGGGGGAGGAGTAGTGCCCTATCATTGGGAGGAATAGTGCCCCATTATTGGTGTGTGGGAGATTTAGCGCTTCATTGTTGGTGTCATTTGGCAGAAAAGGGTCTCAAATCAGTGGGAGGAGTTGTGTCTCAAGGGCCGGATAAAGGCAGGCAAAGGGCCGCATTCGGCCCCAGGGCCACAGTTTGGAGACCACTGCTATTTAGTATAGGAAACAAGATATATATATAATGAAGCATCCTTCATTATATTTATAACTTGTTTCCTATACTAAATAGCAGTGGTCTCCAAACTGTGGCCCTGGGGCCGAATGCGGCCCTTTGCCTGCCAGTTAGGTTTGGTCAATAATTGGATAGTACTGCGTCATATCAGAACTATACTCAAGGACCTCTACTATCCCTTAGGCCCCTTTCACACAGGTTTTCCAATCAGGTCTGCCTGTCAGTTTTTCAGGCGGACCTGATTGGACCTTGCAGTCTCCCCTATGGAGCGGTGGATGTCGGCACCATCCGAGCCGATCCTGCCCGCAAAATCCAGATGGATGGTAGTCCATATTTTCCATCTGTCTGGCGGATCGCATCAGATGAAAATGGACAGGCGGTCCGTTTCCACCCAATCTTCCCATAGAGGAGAGTGGGACTGTGTCTGCTTTGTACAATGAGTGGAGATGGACCGGTCATCCGCCTGCTCAGTGGGAATCAGGGGAGCAATCCCCCGCTGAGCAAGTGAAAACTGCAAGACAGAGGTGCCCGTATGAAAGGGGCCATAGAGTTACACATGCTTAGCAGGAAAAGCTATGTTATGGAACTGAAATAATGTTACAGGCATGGGCGTCCGCAGGTAGGGGCAAGGTGGGTCAAGTGCCCCCCCCTGGAATCAGGGATCGGATCTTAAATTCAGCACAGTGGTGTCGCTATGGGGGTGTGGGCAGCCAGCGGGGTGACACCATCAAGGTGCTGTCAAGCCCGCCCATCAGTGTAGTGTGACTTTCCCTGTTGTTTTCCCTGCTCAGTCCAGCAGTGAACTCGGTGGTGCGGTGTCAGGAGAAAGGTGAGCTGCGGGCTGTCAAAGGTTTCCCCCGCTCTCCCCCCTTCTCCAGTCAGGGAGAAGAGAAGGCGTCTCTCACCAGGTTTCCCGCCCAGCTTCCTGCCCGCTCCGTTCCTTTCCTATTGGCCATAACTGAGGGCCAATCAAAGGAGACTAGGAGAGGAAAGCATCATGGGACATGTAGTCCCAAAGATTGGCGGCCCCATTTTCAGAAAGGAGGCTACAGCTCAATCAAGAGAGAGATTGAGAGACTGCAGCCTGGAAAAAAGCTGATGGAGTGAGTACTACAGGACAAAGAAAGAGGCGCGTGCTGGGCGGAAGCCAGAGAGAGAGAGCCATGCTGCCCAGTTACACCAGAGAGAGAGCCACGCTGCCCAGCGCCACCAGAAAGGGGCCACGCTACCCAGCGCCACCAGAGAGATTCCCACTACCCAGCGCCACCAGAGAGAGAGGCCCTAGGGACTGTACTACGTCTGCAGTCTCTGACCATGATAATGTGATAATGACATTGTCAAAAAGGGGCGGTGCATAGATGACCCTAAAATGATGCCCTCCCCTGAAAAAAGTTCTGCGGACGCCCATAGCTACAGGGCTTATTTGTGCCAACAAACCATTCAACTAGAGTTGCCACCTCATCCCTTTAAACCCGAATATGAACATATGAATTACACAGGTTCTGGGGCTAGTTTAATGCAGCTAAGGCACCAAGTGAATTTAATTACCACCTTAATCAGCCACAGAACCTGAGTAATTAATTTGTGTTCGGGTTTAAAGGGATGAGGTGGCAACCCTACATTCAATGCATCATTACATTACATCATAAGAACAGTCTGAACTACATAAATTCGTAGCATGATCTCCTGCTGCTGAAGCCCATCTTTTTCAGGTTCTGCAGGTGTTGTATCTACAAAGATTTTCTGCACACCTTATCTTTTGCAAAGAGCAGTTAACTGAGCAACTATGAAGTTCCTGTTCATGTCTGACTTTCTATCCATGACTTTGGGTTTGAGGTCCATATTGAATTTACGTCAAATGCAGATCAGCAAAATCTCATTGATAATAACAAGCAATAGGCATGGCAGTTCAGAGGTTGTGCCTGACACACTATGGGGTTGATTTACTACTTGCAGTGCAAAGTGGATTTGCCATTAGTAAATAACCCCCTTTGTGTTCGATTTGTTTGGACTGCAGGCAAAGCAGGTCAAACCCAACCTTTTCTTGTTAAGCACTGGGGTTGATTTACTAAAGACAAATAGACTCTGCACATTGCGAGTGTGAGAGCTTAGTGAATGCAATTTAAGTTTCACTCTGTAAAGAATACTCAATCACATGCAAGGAGAAAATAAAAACACTGCATTTTATTTCACTTGATTGGATAATGGAAATCAGCAGAGCTTCACTACATTCACTCAGCTTTGGAGAAAATGAGTGCAACTGCACTTGCAAAGTTCACAGACTATTTGCCTTTAGTAAATCAACCACTCTGTGTTTTCCATTTAACCAAATGTGCTTGGCTATACTACCCAACAACAGGAACCCAAAGGAGTTGATACTGGGAGATTTTCATTTGACTGATGCTGGAGCAGATGGCTCTGAATTATATCTAATAGGTGAAGGGCCACAAGTACAAGGTGTCTCATTAGTACTAGACAAGGATGCAAATGCCCCCCCACCCTCAAGCTAGGGTGACCGAATGTCCCTGGTTTCCGGGGACAGACCCCAGACTGAGGACACTGTCCCCGGACCAAGTCTGTCCCCGTTATTGTCCCTGGATTAGATTTGAACAGGGGCCCAGGCAATTTCAAAGACAGTCAGAGCAGAATTTAAAAAACGGAATTCTGAATTACACACCCAGCCGCTCCTACTAGCTGAGGGGGGTGTATTTCTTCCATTATCTGTGCCCCTTTCTGATCATGTGCTGGTCGAAGCAGAGAGACTATTTTTTCTGTTTTGGGTGCATGCCCATTCTGCTTGTGCTCGTATGTTCTTCTGTATTGGCTCAAGTTCCGGCCAGCCGCCTGCCTGCCTATCTCCTTGTCTTCCCTGGTGGAGTGATCTTCCTCTGCCCAGCTCCGCTCCCCACCCAGTAGTAGACGGGGGCCTGGAGAGTGAGACTTGAGAGGCTTTGAGGCGGGCAGCGGTGGCAGCAACAGGCAGAGAGAGGCAGCTGAGCTCAGCTGAAAGTGTTCAGCAGCAGGAACAGAGGGGAAGTGGATCCGATTGTGGGGCTACCAGTGCCTTTAAGGCTTCAACACATGCTTTGGGGGTGCCTGTGAATCAACTACATTGCACTGTGTCCATATCTCTGGCATAATGGATGATATCATAACTTGCAGGCAGCAGGCACTCTGGCTGGCAGTGCACTGTCACAGTGTGTCACATAACATGGCTGCTGGGTGCTGATTTTGTTAACTTATTGGTCATAAATTACCAAAATCAGCACCCAGCAGCCATGTTATGTGACACACTGTGACAGAGCCAGCCAGAGCCATGATAGAGTGCCTGCTGCCTGTGTGTTATCATGATGCTGATGATCTTAACCAGTTGCCGACCGCCCCACAATGGCGTCCCTAGAGGGGGGCCAGAGCGGGCACCGACCCCCCCAACATTATGCTGTGCCTCACTATGTGACCCCCCCCCCCCCCCCGCCAATTAAAAAAACATTTTTTTTTTTTTTTTACAAAAAGGCAATGTCTAAGAGGGAGAGCGTCCCCAGTCAGCTCCTGCCGGTGATTCCTCCCCCCTCCCTCTGCTCACTGACACTGCATAATGCGAGCGCTCACACAGCCATGGCCGCCCGATCTGCTCCTTCCCTTGCATCCTCATTGGCAGGGAGAAGAGCGAGTTGCAGGAAGGACTCCACCAGGACTCTCAGTTACTGAAAAAAACAGACTGATTTCTCCCGTCCTTAGGACAAGAGAACCAGCCTGTAAATTCTAAGAGATGCCAGACCAGCGCTGTCAATAGCAGGGGCAGGACAGCAAGAGGAGGCTGGGGTACCCCACAGTGGCAGAACACCAGGGCCCGGTGGCAAGACAACCTTTGCAACCCTGATAGTTCTCCCACTGCTTTGGACCCTTATATTTTCTTGGTATGCTGGCAGATTTACTGCTATAGGGCGGTCGCGCTGCGCAGAATTATATATATATACATGATCCTGCATTTCTTGGCATCAGAGCCGATCAGCAGGTCAAGCGGATTCGATGTCTGCCGGTACCTGCCGATCGTTCTGTACACAGGCAGAACGGCGGTCTGCCTATGTAAACAAGGCAGATTGCCATTCTGTCAGTATGGAAGACATTGATCCTGTGTTCCTGCAAAGCAGGGACAGGGATCTATGCCTTCCCCTAGTAAAGGCACCTCCCCCAAAGTGAGAAAACACTTGCTAGGCGCACATTTAACCCTTTGATTGCCCTAGATGTTAACTCCTTCCCTGCCAGTGTCATTAGTACAGTGACAGTGTATATTTTTTTACCACTGATCACTGTATTAGTGTCACTGGTCCCCAAAGAAGTGTAAAAAATTTCACTTATTGTCCGATAAGTCTGCCGCAATATCGTAGTCCCGCTTTAAATCCCTGATTGCCATTACTAGTAAAAAATAAAATATGTCCCCGGATTTCATTTGAAAAATCTGGTCACCTTACCCCAAGCCCAGTCCTGCCCTGAACTAGTTAACATTAACCATACAGTGTTTTCAATCTACCAATGGAATCCTGCAGGCAAGAAAAAAAACTTGATGATGACCTCATCAATGTAATGCATAGGATGGTAACGAATCTGTATTATATATCTGCAGTGGAAAAAACGGAGGTCAGGGATCTGGATATGGTGTGTGGCTGGGGGTCATGGAACTGGTTCAACAGCATTACAACTTTTTCAACAGGTAAAACACATCACACCAATGTTTTACCTGTATACTTGCTCCAGACCTGCATCTGTCTTGCTTGCTGGGAACGCCTAGGGTGCTGGCTCAAGAAGTTCATTTTTGCTTGTTGTCATGGAACACTGATGAAAAGAAGCTGCATTCCAATGCTCACTTCTTCCAAAGGCTCCTTAATAAACTGTCAACATTACAACTACATCCATATTGGAAGTGAAGTCCTTGGGCAGGAACACTATGGATGCAGTTGCAATTTTGACAAATGAATAAAGAGCCTTTGGAAGTGAACATTGGAGTGGGCCTTCTATTCATCAATAGTACAGTCATAGTTACAAAGTTAGGTTGAAAAAAGACACAAGTACATCTAGTCCAGGGGTTCTTAGCCTGGGGTCCATGGACCCCTAAGTGGTCCATGGATGGGTTTCAGGGGGTCCATGAGGGTCAGAATAAAAATAACATTTACATTCACTATACAGCCCTCCCCCTTTCCCCGATCAATGGTTTCCACTTAAAAGAAAGAAAGAAAATGCACCCTGCCATTGTTTATAATGCTGACCATTAAGCATGTCTTGACTAGTTGTTGGCCCATGTTTACCTTTTAGGCCCCTTTCACATGAGGCAGACTCCGCTTCCACGGAGTCCGCCTCTGTCCGCCGGCTCAACGGGAGATCAGTCCGCTGATCTCCTCTGAGCCGGCGGATGACAGGTCCCTCTCTGCTCACTGAGCGGGGAGGGGCTTGTCAGGTGCCGCTGCCGCCTATGGAGGGATCGGATGAAAACAGACAGCATGTCCGTTTTCATCAGATCTCACCCGATCCGATCCGCCAGCGATGGACCTGGACGTAGGGCCATCCGTCTGCCGGACCGGGTCGGATGTCAGCGGACATGTCTCCGCTGACATCCGACGCTCTATAGACTAACATGGAGCGCCCGTTCAGGTCCGCCATCAAAACTGACAGGCGGACCTGAACGATCCGATTGTGTGAAAGGGGCCTTAAAGAGGAGCTCCAGCCCCCCCATGAAAAAATTAAAAGTCAGAAGCTACAACTACTGTAGCTGCTGACTTTTAATATTAGGACACTTACCTGTCCTGAAATACAGTGATGTAGGCACCCCAGCCGATGTTTCAATCCGCTCTTGGGTGCTCCCACCACCATTGCCTGTAAGGGAAATGGCAGTGAAGCCTTGTGGCTCCACAGCTGGTTCCCTTCCGCACATACACAAAGCTTGTTGTGCTTTGTGAATGGCCTGGTGGTGGGGGAAAGAGGATGGGGGACAAACAGCTGCAGCGTGCTCACCCGGAAGTGGGAGTGGGTACCTGTCAAACCAGGTAACTGTTCCCCCCTCCCCCCTGAAAGGTGCCAAATGTGGCACCGGAGGGGAAGAGGCAGATAAGCGGAGCTTCCACTTTTGGGTGGAGCTCCGCTTTAACTTATATTACCGTTCTCTGCACAACCGTCATCTTGTGCCACTCCATAATAGCAGGTGCTAATTGTCATTTTCTAGCAGCAGCAGTAGATTTGGGTAGAATTAAAACTGTTTTGTTTAATTTGCACAATATGTTTATATTTAATTTTTCTTTTTTTTTTTGATAAATCAAAATTTCGTGGTTAGTAAGATGTAATCCATGTGGACCATGTTTTCTCAAAGTTGTCTATATTATCACAAACAATAGCAGCAAGTATTTCATTGGACATAAACCAATTCATTTTGTTCCTGACCGAAGTGGAATTTGGAGTAGAAGACCATCGTGCTTTTGCCAATGTTTGTTTTTGCAGCAGTGATTTTTTCTATTGAGTGGCCATTATTTTTTGCATGAAAAGGAGAAAGTTTTTGTTAAGGTTGTTTATCACACTTTGTTTATGTCATATACTGTATGTATGAGGCAATCAAATCTCAATAAAATAAAAAGTACATATATTCATTGCATGCAAAGTTGTGTTTATGAGGGGGGGGTCCATAGCTTTCATTAGATTCCTAAATGGGTCAGTGACTAAAAAAAAGTACCACTGGTAGTTTATTCAATAGAAAAAAAAAGTGAAGAAAACCTCCACATACCGACCCAATACCCACAGTCAGTGAAGGCTGGTGTGGTGTTTTTTTTTGGGGGGGGATGGTGGCAAACAACACTGCACTCCCCCCAGTCACTGTCTTCCGGTCGGTCCGGCACTTACACCATCTAAGTGGCGGGCTGCGGCGCCGGTGTCCTCTCCGTCTCCTCTCTCCTCCTCTCCTCCTGTGACTCAGGTGTCCTCCAGCACGGTGGACGGTGGCAGTTGTGGGCTGCGGCTCCTCTCCGTCTCCTCTCTCCTCCTGAGGCTCCGGTGTCTTCCAGCACGGCACGGTGGCAGTCAGCGGCTCTGCTGTCCTCTCCGTCTTCTCTCTCCTCATCCTGGGCACTAGCCATGCAATAGGATCGCCTGACTTTTTGTCCAACTGGGGAAATGGGTCTCACGACCCAAACAACCCACTTCCTGATTGGCGGGAAGGAGATTTAGTGTGAAAATAGCAAATATTCATTCACTATCGGCACACAACTGGGTGGGCTCGGAGCGCAGTGCTCTGCTCCCCAAGCCCACCCTTTTTTGAAGTCTATTAGAGCCTCTGGCTCTAAACATGTGCTTCAAACCCCCCCCCCCATTGGAATCCACAGTCCAGTGCCCTGCATGTAGATCAGGGGGCTGGACGCATGGCTAGGGGGGGCGGTGCCGTGCGCCCCTAATGGATGGGCCGCCACTGCCCACAGTTGATCCAGAGGGAGGCATAAACCCTCTATAAAGCATAGTTAGAATAAGCTTCATATTTGCATAGATGGTTTGCCTTCTATAAATATTAAAGCGGAGTTCCGGACAAATGTTTTTTATTTTATTTTTTTTTATTGATCCGAGCATCATTCATTTTTGAAATAAAAAACGATTATACATGGTTAATTGTGGATCTTTCTAAAATATAAATTTACTACTTACAATTTTCTCCCTCCTGCTGTGGCCGTTGCCATCATGATTATCACTTCCTGGATAAGCCTTTGAGAGGTGCATGCTGAGTAACCAGCATGCACCTCTCGATCTCACGCATGCGCGATTCACCGGCGGGCGTAGCGCTGATTGTTTCTAAAGTTGCCATAACAACGGGCGGCGACAGAGGAAGGTCCCACCCGTTGTTATGGCAACATAGATAAACACATCTCGGCACTGTGATCCGTCTTAAATCGCGTCATTTCCTGGCAGGAAATAATACAATTTTTTATCACAGTACTGCCCACAGACTCCTGGGAAATGATGACACATCATTTCCCAGGAGCACAGGCGAGAGAGGAAGTGACGGACCAGGAAGTGGCAGATTAGGAGGACTACCTAGCAACAGGGCAATTCTGCTAAGTATAAATACATTTTTTCCTCCAAATGTTTTTTTATAGGTTTAGAGGAGTCTGATTCTGAAAAAAAAAAATTTCAGAGTGGAACTCCGCTTTAACAAATGTCCTTTAGATTGTAAGCTCCATGAGCAGGGCCCTCCTATTCCTTCTGTATTGAACTGCATTGTAATTGTACTGTCCCCCTTTATATTGTAAAGCGCTGTTGGCGCCATAAAAATCATGTATATTAATAATAATAATTCTAATAATAATAATATATAAAAAATATATAAATATAATAATAATAATGTAATAATAATATAATATGACCTCTGCTTTCATTGGGTCCAGCTCATTAGCAGGATTAACTTTGGGAAACCTGTCCGTTCTGTGCAGTATGAGATTTACATTATGGGAAGACCCACACCTTTACTAGAAAAGTTCATTTTACCAAAGAAAGCTGCCAAGCCAGTTGAACAGCTAAAATGTCACCCACCTCTCCAGTTCCTGTTACTTTTCATTCTCTTTTTTTTATAAATGTGCTATTGTGTTACATTCCTGCCTTTCTCTTTCTTTTCTCAATGTTTCAAGTGACTCCATCAGCGTGTGGGAACCAAACCCGTTCTCATTGGCACACATAGAACTTTAGCCCTTACTCTCTGAAGCATTTGTATCTAGAACAACTACTGTAAATAAATAGTATGAAAAGATTAAAAGGGAATTGTGGCATCACAGATGTTACTTAATAGAGGGAGAGGCATTGCTAGCATCTCAAAGATCAGCAGTTGGGCCCCATCAGCAACCTTTCTAGGTATAGAGTTGCTTTATAGAATTTGCATGCATTGTACAATGGTTCAAGTTTCAAACACAAAAGTAAACATATTACATCTAACAGCAGAGCACTTGGGATGTTACGTCCCATTCACACCTGCGTATTCCACGAACGGGCGCAGAAACCCGCATTTCCACGCACGTTCCTGGGAACACATGCAAAACGTGTGTTGCTCTTGCAATGCCATTAACTGTTAATGGCACACCAAATACGTGTTTTGTCACGTGACAAACGCACTACAAATGTGTGCAAAATGCACAATAATAAAACCGAGAGAAGCTTGATGCCCAAGTAGGTGCAGGAGCTTCTTTGTCACTTTTGTCGTTCATAGGGCAGCCCATTCAAGTTATTACTGGGCTGCCCAATGTGCATCGTGGGAAAAACACGTGCAGAACACATGAAAATGCGCCAAAAAAAAAAAAATACACACAGGAACGCTAGGTGTGAATTGGGCAAACGTTGGATTACTCTTGTACTGGAGAACAAAAGAAAAATTCATCCTGGGCTTTTAGAAGGTTAGCGGTTCTACTGTTGTGTTTGGTGCTAAAATGGGTCAGTGGGTCAGGGATCGCTCAAAGCCGGCACCCATCAAATTTTCCTTGCATATGATTGGGTACTCTTTGTAAGGTAAAGCTCCACCTCATTTACTAAGCTCTTGAGCAACTGCACTTACAGAGTGCACAGTCTATTTGACTTCAGTAAATCAACCCCTAGGGGTTGGCTGTTTCATTGGGGTTTATTTACTAAAGCTAGAGGGAAACCATTCAGCTTCCAGGTTTTATTGATAAAGCTTAAAGTGATTGTAAAGTCTAATTTTTTAAAAAATTAACAAACAAACCTCCTCTGTTGCAGTGGATTTGCACAGAGCAGCCCTGGATCCTCCTCTTCACGGGTCCCTCTTCTGTGCTCCTGACCCTTCCCTCCTGTTGAATACCCCCCACAGTAAGCAGCTTGCTATGGGGACAACTGAGCCGAGCTGCAGCTCTGTGTATGCATTCAGACACGTAGCTGTGATTTAGCTCCGCCCCCTCTCTCCTGATTGGCTAACTGACTTTGATTGACAGCAGCGGGAGCCAATGGCTCAGCCAATCAGGAGGGAGAGACAGCTGAGGGACTGGTGAACATCATTGGATAGAGATGGGGCTCAGATAAGTATTAGGGGGGCTGGGGGAGCTGCTGCACAAAGAAGGTTTTTTATCTTCATGCATAGAATGAATGCATGAAGATAAAAAAACCTTCTGACTTTACAACCCCTTTAATGAAACAAGCTGAGGTTAGAAGCTTATTGGTTTCTCTGCAGAATTGTGACTAATTTTGCCCTCTCTAGCTTTAGTAAATAAACCCCATTGCTATAAACAATGCACTTCTTGGGTTTAATTTACCAAAGGCAAATAGACTGTGCACTTTCCAAGTGCAGTTGCGCGCTGCAAGGGCATTTGCTCCAGAGCTTAGTAAGCGCCAGCTATGAGTAAGCGCTCCGCAAGAGCGTGAAACGCGTTAGCGGTTATGCTGTATTGTTCCAACAGTGCCATGTACTGATTTTATGCTACGTTATTGAATAAAGAAGATTTTATTTATTTGCCTATTCCGGAGTGCGGCTGTCCAGATTTTTCTCCTGCACGCATACCATTAGTAAATGAGGTGAGGCTTCACTTTGCAAAGAGTACTCAATCACATGCAAGGAAAATAAAACAGCAGTTTGGTCGGCACATGATTGGATGATGGAAGTCAGAAGAGCTCTCCCTCATTTCCTAAGCTCTGTAGCAAATGCCCTTGCAACTGCACTTTCAAAGTGCACAGTCTATTTGCCTTTAGTAAATCAACCCCCTTGTGTCTGATATCTTATCTCAACAGTTGTTATTAAAGTGTATCAAACCCCAAAATAAAACCTTTTTTTTTTAGTTTATGATATTGTAGAAAAGGGTTAAACCTTGTGAATTTATTTTTTGCTGTATGTGTACCATTAGGGAAATTTCCCTTCATTACCTGTCATCAAAACACAACAGGAAGTTAGTGTAAATCTCCTAAAGTAATGGGAACTCCCCCCTCCGTTAGACAGGTGTCCCCGTTGGAAGATTTCCCTTCACCACTTGTTCTGTGGACAACTCTGAACTTTTAGATTTCCCCTCATTTTCTGGTCAACAGTACAAATGGAGGGGTGAATCTCCCCAGTAATAAAAATCCCCAGTAGCAAAATCTGACAGAGGGTCTAACCCCTCCCCACTTTATAGTTCTCCAATCAGCAACGCTGACACACTGCACTTTAGTTACACTTCAAGTTTCGTTTCGGTTTCAGAGGTAGTTGATTTATTCATAATTTTGATAAATGTATGTCTATTGATGCATAGCACCTAGTTTCAGAACCTCCTTTGTTTCTTATAGCTTTATTTATGAGACAAAATAAAAATTCAAAAGGTTCGCTTTATTGTGCCACACGCTTAACATAATAAACCATTCACAGGCACTTTTCGTATATACAGTATCTCACAAAAGTGTGTGCACCGCTCACATTTTAATAAAAATATTTTATTCTATCTTTTCATGTGACAACACTGAAGAAATTATACTTTGCTACAATGTAAAGTAGTGAGTGTACAGCTTGTATAACAGTGTAAATTTGCTGTCCCCTCAAAATAACTTAACACACAGCCATTAATGTCTAAACCGCTGGCAACAAAAGTGAGTACACCCCTAAGTGAAAATGTCCAAATTGGGCCCAAAGTGTCAATATTTTGTGTGGACACCATTATTTTCCAGCACTGCCTTAACCCTCTTGGGCATGGAGTTCACCAGAGCTTCACAGGTTGCCACTGGAGTCCTCTTCCACTCCTCCATGATGACATCACAGAGCTGGTGGATGTTAGAGACCTTGTGCTCCTCTACCTTCCGTTTGAGGATGCCCCATAGATGCTCAATAGGGTTTAGGTCTGGAGACATGCTTGGCCAGTCCATCACCTTTACCCTCAGCTTCTTTAGCAAGGCAGTGGTTATCTTGGAGGTGTGTTTGGGGTCTTTATCATGTTGGAATACTGCCCTGTGGCCCAATCTCTGAAGGGAAGGGAGTGGATCATGCTCTGCTTCAGTATGTCACAGTACATGTTGGCATTCATGGTTCCCTCAATGAAGTGAAGCTCCCCAGTGCCGGCAGCACTCATGCAGCCCCAGACCATGACACTCCCACCACCATGCTTGACTGTAGGCAAGACACACTTGTCTTTGTACTCCTCGCCTGGTTGACATCATTTGAACCAAATAAGTTTATCTTGGTCTCATCAGAGCACAGGACATGGTTCCAGTAATCCATGTCCTTAGTCTGCTTGTCTTCAGCAAACTGTTTGCGGGCTTTCTTGTGCATCATCTTTAGAAGAGGCTTCCTTCTGGGACCACAGCCATGCAGACCAATTTGATGCAGTGTGCAGCGTATGGTCTGAGCACTGACAGGCTGACCCCCCCACCCCTTCAACCTCTGCAGCAATGCTGGCAGCACTCATACGTCTATTTCCCAAAGACAACCTCTGCATATGACGCTTAGCATGTGCACTCAACTTCTTTGGTTGACCATGGCGAGGCCTGTTCTGAGTGGAACCTGTCCTGTTAAACCGCTGTATTGTCTTGACCACCATGCTGCAGCTCAGTTTCAGGGTCTTGGCACTCTTATAGCCTAGACCATCTTTATGTAGAGCAACAATTCTTTTTTTCAGATTCTCAGAGAGTTCTTTGCCGTGAGGTGCCGTGTTGAACTTCCAGTGACCAGTATGAGAGAGTGAGAGCGATAACACCAAATTTAACACACCTGCCCCCCATTCACACCTGAGACCTTGTAACACTAACGATCACATAACACCGGGGAGGGAAAATGGCTAATTGGGCCCAATTTGGACATTTTTCACTTAGGGATGTACTGGGGCTGTGTGTTTAGTTATTTTGAGGAGACGGCAAATTTACACTGTTATACAAGCTGTACACTCACTAATTTACATTGTAGAAAAGTGTCATTTCTTCGGTGTTGTCACATATAAAAAAAGATATAATAGAAAAGATATAATAAAATATTTACAAAAAATGTGAGGGGTGTACTCACTTTTGTGAGATACTGTATATCTAGGTGGGAATTTTGAGGCATGACTACGCCAATTAATAAAATACTGTTTTATCAATTTTTTTTTTTCACTTGAATTTTATTGGAAATGATAAGAAACATAGACACTTACATAATGCAAATAAAAAAAAAAGTATGATAAAAGGTATAGATTCAAAGGGAGTTACCCTCCGTAAGTATTGAACATTAAGCAATGATGTAATGATAAAGAAAATAACCAAGCAACATTAAATTGTAAGGTGGAGAAAAATCAAAGCCATGTTTAAGATTGTGATATGCTTCATGTCCTAAAAGAGGACCCTTCAGCTGGAAACCACAGAACTAAAGACAATATCATCGTCCAAGGGACCAATAAGGGGTACCGCGCTTTCCTTAAGCAAAAGGCCCATTCTGAAGTGGAGAGGATCAGAAATAAGAGACGAAGAGATAGAGGAGAGAGAGGGGAGGGAAGAAAAAAAAAGGGGGGGGGGTGTGAAAGGGAGGCCATCTCTGTCCCAGAGGCTCGCTACAGAAATATAAGCGCACCGTTATAGATTACAGTTCCAGGAAGCGCATAGGTGGTTGTGTTGATGGAAAGTAATCTAAGGAGGGCTGCCAGGTACATAGGAATTTATCATTGGTATCAGTTAAGATCGCTGTCAAGTTCACATTTAGTAGGGTACCGTCTACCCGACTTTTCACTTTGCAAAGTTGAGAATCTGTGTCTTCCACGCTTCTGCGATCGTCTGTTTCATGGCCGAGAATATATGGGTCACAAGAGCGCGTTCACATTTGGTAGAGCCTTCTACTGGTTTGTGTAGAAGAGCCTCCCAAGGGTCTTCTTGTACATTTATTTGTAATACCGAATTGACCATGTTGTAGACCCTTATCCACAATCGTTTGACTTCTGGGCATGTCCACCATATATGCTTCATATCACCTAGGTCTGAACATCCCCTAAAGCAGTGGTTCTCAACCTGGGGGTCGGGGCCCCCTCGGGGGTCAAATGATGATTTGCCAGGGGTCACCGAATCTTGAGCTGTTCCTGAAGCCCGCGCTGCTCTCCCAGCCTTTCCGCGGCCACCCAGCAGGGCTGTCCCTAGAGCCTGTGGTCGCCCAGCTGGGCTGTTCCTGGAGCCTATGGCCGCCCAGCTGGGCTGTTCCTGGAGCCCGCAGCCGCCCTCTCAGCCTCTTCGCAGCCGCCCATTCAGTTCACAGCATGGCTGGGGGGCAGAGACTAGAGGTCAGCTGACTGGTGAGGAATGTGAAGTGGGTGGGGCTGGAGGAGACCCCATCTCCTGATTTCGGCATAGGTGTCACTGCTGTGAGACACCACAACGTTGGAGACACAGTGAAGCCGGAGACACAGTGAGTGACACCACCTGTGATTATAGTTGCCATTAAAAGTCCCCACTACAGTTCTCACATCAGCAGATGACCTTGATCAAGAGCACTTAAGTTGGCTAATCAGAACTCCCCCCAGCACTACCACTCATCCCAACTACTTGCCAGCACTGCCACTCATCCCATCCCCACCACCAAGGAGTAGGAGAAGGAATAAAAATATAGAATACATGGAAGGGAGAGGAAAAGAGGGGAAGGAACAAAGACAAAGGGAGAGAAAGAATAGGAGAAAGAACAAGAAAGCTGGCTAGAAAGAGGAATGGGGGGGGACAAGAAATTGGCATAGAGAGAGATAAAAGGAAAGAAAGGAGAACAAAGAGAAAGTGAGACCCATAGGAGAGAATGGACGCAGGGGCTGCATGACTATGGGAGGAACAGGGGTCAAGTAACGATCAGTCAGGTCAGTGGTGAGGGCACGAAGTCATCTCTTACCTGATTGAAGGTAGAAATCAGATGGGGCAGGGCCCAGAGGCTTGGGGTCCGGTGTAGGGGGTGGATTCTTCATCACTCAGAGAAGTTGGAGAGGAGACATCTTCCCGCCCTCCCGCCCTGGTGTTAGGGGTTAGCATGCTGGACAGGTTGGGGGAGTGTTGGTGTTTAGGGATGGGGTAAATGTTTTTGTTGTTTCACGCTTTGCTTTTCCAAAAAAAAAAAAAGGAAAAAGAGAAGGAAAACACATAAGTAAAAAAAAAAAAAGGGAAACATAAAAAAAAAAAAAAACAACTATATTTATGGTTTATGGTATAATTTCATGTTAAGGTTTACTGTTCAATTTTGTCGCAGCAGTCGGCGGTTCAAGGGGTCTTTGGGGGGTCAGTGAAAATTTTGCATGGTCACAGGATTAGTGGGGCCCATCTAAGGATGGCGCTTTCCTTTGGTTAGCGGTGGTTCTCCCAGGAGATAAGTCCCCTGGGGGAAGGGAATATGGAAGTTGGTGTGATGTCTGAGCGTCCTCGAGCCAGTTGGGGTTCAGCTGAGGATATAGACCATTAAGGTCATAAAGTGTGCCTTTTTTAATACACCCAAAGACCTCTTGCTGTTGGATATTATTTTTGTTCTTACGGGTATGTGTTACGTGTTTTTTCACGTTATGTTATTTATTGTTTGGTTAATAAATGGGGCTGCTGTGGCCTTTTAAAACCCATGTCACGCGGTCTGTGTCTTTAATTTTAATGGTAAGGACCCAAGGTTGACGGATCCTTTAGTCAAGAGTGGTACATGGTGTCAGTGGTGCTGACAACCCACACTACGAAAATAATTTTACTGTTAGGGGTCCCCACAACTTGGGAAATTTTATCAAGGGGTCACAGCACTAGAAAGGTTGAGAACCACTGCCCTAAAGCATTTGGGAGGGTAGGTAGGGAGACATTTAGCAATTCTAGCTGGAGTAAAGCAGTTTTATTATCAAATTTTAAAAGAAATCCTCACAATTTATAAAATCATGATATAAGATATTAGAAGACCCAGTCTAACTAACGCATTTCCAATAATCATGTATACAATTACTGTAATTGCATTAATATTTGTTTATCTGAAGCTTCTCCAAAACATTTTCCATTCTTTTATCCCTAGCCAAAATCTGAATGGAAAAGATATGCAAACGCCAAGTTTATTCTAAACTATTTGAATAGCTCAGCTGCCATTTTGAGGTCTTAAGAGTAGGTATTTTGCAGTGCAGTATGGGTAATCTCTGTTCAAACAAGCATGTTCATCCAAGACTCAACAGGGATGATGTGAGAACAAGGCTTGTCATTTGCATTGCATTACCCAGAATCCTTTGCGGATTAAGCATTGGATCATTTCTGACAGATGAATTGGGGTTGTGGTAGCCATGAATGTCAAATCTGTTTTTCAATATGTACACAGGCTTGTATTGCATGTAGATTCACAAATAATATCAAAATGCATGTAAAAGTCATTGATTCAAGCAGACCCTTCCAGTTCTTTGCACATTACAGATAGTATTACTATCAACCCCCTGAGCTTGAAGAATTGCATACAACTTTTTTATTTTATTTAAGTAGAACTACAGACAATTTTTTTTTTTTCATTTTGGATATAGCAAGGGACGGATATAACCCCTGTCAGATTTTTTTTTCCCCATCTGTATCCCATTGGGGAGATTTACGTTCACTTCCTGTCCCATAGCCAAACAGGAAGTGATAAGAAATCCCTGTAAATTAAGGGAACTCTTTGGGGACCCCCAGGTCACTGGAAATAGTATCCCCATTTGAAGAGTTCCCCTCTATTACTTTTTCTGGGGACAACTCCAAATTTGGGATTGTCTTTTACTTTAATTTCCAATGATAATGATAAACTGGACAAATAGAGGGGGGGGGGGGAATCTCCCTAACGGGGACACAGAGAGCAATAAAAATGGACAGGGGTTCTAATCCATCTCCACTCTACTAAACTAAAAAAAAAGTTTTGCCTTTAGTTATACTTTAAATTCTGTAACATTTTTTGTTCTCTTCCCCCTGACTTCCAAAATTGCCAATAATTCTGTGCATGTGCCCATAACTCTGGCCAGGAAATCATATTTTTTCTATGTTGCCACATTGTATGATTTCCTGGCTTAGGCACTGGGTGGCCATGCATGGGATTGGGGGTGTATCATCAATGGGGGCCAGCTAAGAGAACAAGGAAGTGGCTGAATCCCTATATGCCCTTAGTGAAGATGGCAGCTCGGGACAGAAATGGCACTCAGAAGTTGACCGGAATGCAAGATAACGTAAGCTTGCATTGGAAGGTGAATAGTTTTCCCCAGCTACAGCACTGGATACACATGCAAGGGATTGGTGGTAAAACATCAACGGAGGCCGGCTTAGAAAATAAGGAAGTGGTTGGATCCCCAGATGCCCTTAGTGAAGATGGCGGCTCAGGAAAGAAAAGGCACTTGGATGTTGACTGGAATGTAAGATAATGTAAACCTGCATGGGAAGGTGAATATTTTTCCCCAGCTGGGTACACACGCAAGAGATTGGCGGTGTATCATCAACGGAGGCCGGCTTAGAAAACAAGAAAGTGGCTGTATCTCCAGATGCCCTTAGTAAAGATGGTGGCTGTGGAAAGAAGAGGCACTTGAAAGTTGACCGGAATGTAAGATAATGTAAGTTTGCATGGAAAGGTGAATGTTTTTTTTCAAATTATGATATAATAATATTTCTGGCTGTGCCTTTTATATGATTTAAAGGATGAAAATTCACTTTAAGGAGACAATACCTATACAGTATGTAACATTGGCACCAATGACAAAGTCAGAGGCAGATGGAGTGTCCTAAAGAACGATTTTAGGGACTTAGGTGCTAAATTGAGGAAAAGGACCTCCAAGGTAGTATTCTCAGGAATATTACCGGTACATCGAGCCACACCAGAAAGGCAGAGGGAGATTAGGGAAGTAAACAAGTGGCTGAAGAGCTGGTGTAGTAAGGAGGGGTTTGGGTTCCTGGAGGACTGGGCCGACTTCTCAGTTGGTAACCCGTACTATAGAAGGGACGGACTGCACCTAAATGAGGAGGGTGCAGATCTGCTGGGAATGAAGATGGCCAAACAGTTAGAGGGGTTTTTAAACTATGGGGGGGGGGGGGGTCCAGAGACAGTGATAGCCAGCGCGGAAGATATTCCAGAGGGTAGTATTGGGGGCATTAGTGGTAGGTTAACCAAAGCACAAAAACACAAGGTGAGTATAGTAGCAAGTCCTAGTTGCAATCTTGAAACACCAAATACGAGGACAATATGCGACCGGTCTAAACTATGTGGCATGTTCACCAATGCCAGGAGCATGGCGGACAAGATGGGTGAACTAGAGATACTGTTGTACAAGGAGGATTTGGATTTTGTGGGAATTTCAGAGACCTGGTTCAACAGCTCTCATGATTGGCTGGCAAACATTCAAGGGTATACCCTATACCGCAAGGATAGAGAGGGTAAAAAAGGGGGAGGGATATGCCTATATATCAAGAATAATGTACAAGTGAATGTGAGAGATGACATCACTGAGGGAGCTAGTGAGGAGGTGGAATCCTTATGGGTAGAGCTCCAAAGGGATGAAGCTAAGGGGAAAATAATACTGGGAGTATGCTATAGGCCCCCTAACCTGAGGGAGGAAGTGGAGACGGATCTCCTATCACAAATTGGATTAGCAGCAAGGATGGGAAGTGTTATCATAATGGGGGATTTTAATTATCCAGACATAGACTGGGCGGAGGGAACCGCGCATTCATTTAAGGCTCGCCAGTTCCTTAATGTCTTGCAGGATAATTTTATGGGTCAGATGGTAGACGCACCAACTAGAAATAAAACATTACTGGATCTACTGATTACCAACAATACAGACCTGATCACAGATGTGGAAATACGGGGCAATTTAGGTAACAGCGATCACAGGTCAATTAGTTTCAGTATAAATCACACAAATAGGAAACATGAAGGGAACACAAAGACACTGAATTTCAAAAGAGCCAACTTCCCTAAACTACAAACCCTGCTAAAAGGCATAAATTGGGATAAAATATTAGGAACAAAGAATACGGAGGAGAGATGGGTTTGCTTTAAGAGCATATTAAATAAGGGCATTAGCCAATGTATCCCATTGGGTAATAAATTTAAAAGAGCGAACAAAAATCCTGGATGGCTTAACTCCAATGTAAAAATGCATATAAAAGCAAAGGAGAAGGCCTTCAAAAAATACAGGGTTGAGGGATCATCCTCAGCATTCAGACTTTATAAAGAATGCAATAAGAAATGTAAGGGTGCAATTAGGACGGCTAAGATAGAACATGAAAGACACATAGCGGAGGAGAGCAAAAAAAATCCCAAGAAATTCTTTAAGTATGTAAACAGTAAAAAAGGGAGGACAGACCATATTGGCCCCATAAAGAATGAGGAAGGACATCTGGTTACAAAGGATGGGGAGATGGCAAATGTATTGAATTTATTCTTCTCCTCAGTCTTCATGAGTGAATCGGGGGGCTTCAGTAACCAAAACTGCAGTGTTTATCCTCATGACACAACACAGGAAGCACCTCCATGGTTAACAGAGGACGGAATTAAAATTAGACTTGAGAAACTTAACATTAATAAATCACCGGGACCAGATGGCTTGCATCCGAGGGTACTTAGGGAACTCAGTCAGGTGATTGCCAGACCGTTGTTCCTAATTTTTACAGACAGTCTATTGACTGGAATGGTACCAGCTGATTGGAGAAAAGCCAATGTAGCACCAATATTTAAAAAGGGCCCAAAAAACATCCCTGGGAATTACAGACCAGTTAGCCTAACATCAATATATGTAAACTCTTGGAGGGGATGATAAGGGACTATATACAAGATTTTAGTAATAAGAACGATATCATTAGCAGTAATCAGCATGGATTCATGAAGAATCGTTCTTGCCAAACCAATCTATTAACCTTCTATGAGGAGGTGAGTTGCCATCTAGATAAAGGAAATGCAAAAGCATTTGACACAGTTCCCCATAAACGTTTACTGTACAAAATAAGGTCCGTTGGCATGGACCATAGGGTGAGTACATGGATTGAAAACTGGCTACAAGGGCAAGTTCAGAGGGTGGTGATAAATGGGGAGTACTCAGAATGGTCAGGGGTGGGTAGTGGGGTTCCCCAGGGTTCTGTGCTGGGACCAATCCTATTTAATTTGTTTATAAACGACCTGGAAGATGGGATAAACAGTTCAATCTCTGTATTTGCAGACGAAACTAAGCTAAGCAGGGCAATAACTTCTCCGCAGGATGTGGAAACCTTGCAAAAAGACCTGAACAAATTAATGGGGTGGGCGACTACATGGCAAATGAGGTTCAATGTAGAAAAATGTAAAATAATGCATTTGGGTGGCAAAAATATGAATGCAATCTATACACTGGGGGGAGAACCTCTGGGGGAATCTAGGATGGAAAAGGACCTGGGGGTCCTAGTAGATGATAGGCTCAGCAATGGCATGCAATGCCAAGCTGCTGCTAATAAAGCAAACAGAATATTGGCATGCATTAAAAGGGGGATCAACTCCAGAGATAAAACGATAATTCTCCCGCTCTACAAGACTCTGGTCCGGCCGCACCTGGAGTATGCTGTCCAGTTCTGGGCACCAGTCCTCAGGAGGGATGTACTGGAAATGGACCGAGTACAAAGAAGGGCAACAAAGCTAATAAAGGGTCTGGAGGATCTTAGTTATGAGGAAAGATTGCGAGCACTGAACTTATTCTCTCTGGAGAAGAGACGATTGAGAGGGGATATGATTTCAATTTACAAATACAGTACTGGTGACCCCACAATAAGGATAAAACTTTTTCGCAGAAGAGAGTTTAATAAGACTCGTGGCCACTCATTACAATTAGAAGAAAAGAGGTTTAACCTTAAACTACGTAGAGGGTTCTTTACTGTAAGAGCGGCAAGGATGTGGAATTCCCTTCCACAGGAGGTGGTCTCAGCGGGGAGCATTGATAGCTTCAAGAAATTATTAGATAATCACCTGAATGACCGCAACATACAGGGATATGTAATGTAATACTGACACATAATCACACACATAGGTTGGACTTGATGGACTTGTGTCTTTTTTCAACCTCACCTACTATGTAACTATGTAACGGTCTTATGTCTACAAGCGATGCAACCTAATCCATAATAATTTAAAAATATGGACACACGGTATGCAAAAATTCCACCAAATGAAAAATGAAAAGACTTTATTATCATATGAAAAAACATAAAAGAATTCTGTATAACAGCGCCCTTTCAATGATACCATAAAAGGTAAATAGAAAATACTATAAATGAGCCAATAGAAGTTGATGTTTCAATTCCCATAGTAAATTGGCACTATTGATGTTGAGATTGGTGTGGTGAAAAGAGGGAGGGTAGTTGTGCCATCAGGATCATTGGATCACCCCTCCTTTTGGTTCGCACCAGAACACCGCAAACTGGAAAAAGTTCTAGCGAACATGCAAACTCTATTAAACTCCATGGGACACAAACATCAAAAATCAAAAGTGCTAATTTTAAAGGCTTTTGTATGCAAATTATTGTCATTAAAAAGTGTATGGGGACCCGGGTCCTGCCCTGGGGGACATGTATCAATGCAAAAAAAGTTTTTATAATGAATGTTTTTAAAGGAGCAGTGATTTTTTATTGCATTTTGAATGACACTTGCACGGTCATGCAACACTGTACAGAATTTTTATGCTTTTGGGCACCCCAAAGCACCCTCCCCATATTGAGGGCAAGCAGCCTGGTATGGTTTAGGAGGGGGGCACTAGCTCGTCCCCTTCCCTTTCCTGGCCTGCCAGGCTGCATGCTCGGATAAGGGTCAAGTATGGATTTTGGGGGGGACCACAGGCCATTTTTTTTTTAATTTTGGAGTGGTGTTCCCCTTAAAATCCATACCATATAAGGGCCTGGTGTGGATTTTGGGGGGATTCCATGCTATTTTCTTACTAATTCTGTCATAGGATTCCCCTTAACCACTTCAATACACTAATATATACTCAGCACTGCACTGCACTATATAGTCTGCACTGCATTATATACTATTACATACTCTGCACTCCACGGTATTATATACTCTGCACTACACGGTATTATATACTCTGCACTGCACTGTGTTATATACTCTGCACTGCACTATATACCCTGCACTGCACTCTGTTATATACTCTGCACTACACTGCACTATATACGCTGCACTGCCTTATTTACACTACACTGACTGCACGCTCAATCCACTAATTACCCTGCCTAATCTCTCTCAATTAATGCACACTATATACAGCCGCTGTTGGAAGCAGCCTAATATAGTGTGGGGCGTGGACTTAGCCCCTGAGCCATGATTGGCCAAAGGCACCCTGCCTTTAGCCAATCATGGCTCTCACTGTACATCACGCTGTGATTGGCCAAAGCATACAGGTCAGGTGTATGCTTTGGCCAATCAGCAGCCATCAATGCACTGTGATCTCACAGTGCATTATGGGGCACCCGTCGACGGGCCAAACGTCCCGCGAGCGCCCCATACTTACGTTCGGCTCGAACATCGGGCCCATCCCTAATTACATTTAAAAATATTAAATGATTACAGTGCAGCAGAGGTAGCATATACAGCAAGTTATCAGCTCACAGGATTTCTGGTGGGATCAACAGGTATTTTTTGCACTTGTGAAATATACAGTATATAACAAATAGTATATTTAAGAGACAAAAAGGGCATAAATAAAAGAAGTTCATTGTAGGGTTTACAGTAACAAAGACAAATCTACTCTGAATCCATACAATTTTTAAGTAGAGGAATCTGAGAACTCACTGAGATATCCAGCTGATACAAACATTTTTTTTAGTCTCCAAGCAGTTTTATTGTTATCTAATACGGAGATGACATCTTTTCTCCAGCCAGTTCTACGAATGATAAGTATTTTATAAACCACAGCAGGAAATTCTCCCGAACCGTAGACCATAAACTGCACCATCTGTCAGTGCTAAGTGGAAGTGGTCCTGATTGCTTTGCTGATGTAAACCAAGCTAAAGATGTTTAGTTGTAAGATAAACTATCCCCGTCTGCGTGTGTAATTAGAGGAAATCTAAAATAAACATCTTTTTAATATGTGGGAAGGAAGAATGTAATAGACTGACATGGATACTGATATACGGAGAAGACATTTTATCCCCCCAAAGTTTACCCTCTTCAGATCTTCCTAGGTTCCTGGAAACCCAATGGAAGAGAGAGAACCCTTTCATGGATCTACCAGGCAATGGGAGAAGCCATCCATGAAGATCCTCCAATACTTTTGCAGTGCTAACCTCTGAAAGGGCCGCTTATTTGTGTCCCCGGGCTCTTTTCGCACAGGCGTAGCGGCAGCCAGGCAAACAGCAACATTGACTCCTTTGGCTCAGTACATAATCTAGAGGTTGCCTTTTTAACCAACTCCCCCTAGCTGTATAGACCAATGACAGAGGGCGGAATGCTCTCTCGTTCTGGGATGACGTTACGTGACGTTGTCCCAGTCTCACCGTGCTTGCGTGCCCAACAGGGCATACTGTGTCGTGGCACACGGCGCCACCTTGATCTCAATAAAGACCTGATGAATAGGCTTTTTACCCATGTGGTCAGCTGTGTCCAATCACAGCTTATTACATGTAAACAAGGAAACACCGGTTATCGGCTTTCCTATCCTCTCCTCACACTGACGGAGTGTGAGGAGAGGAGAGCCGATCAGCGGCATCGCCTCACAGGGGAGACCTGCACAGGTAATCAGGGCACTGATTATGAGTGCAGCCCCAACAGTGTCCAGCAGTGATGCCAGTCAGTGCCCAACAGTGATGCCAATCTGTGCCCATCAGTGATGCCAGTCGGGCCTGCTCACCAGTGCTGCCCATCAGTGCCTGCTCACCAGTGCTGCCCATCAGTGCCTGCTCATCAGTGCTGCCCATCAGTGCCTGCTCATCAGTGCCACCTATCAGTGCCGCCTATCAGTGCTGCATACCAGTGCCACCTATCAGTTCCCATCAGTGCTGCAATTATAGTGCCTCCTCATCAGTGCCACCTCAGCAGTGCCCTTCAGTGCCTTCTCATCAGTGCCTTCTCATCAGTGCCTGCTCATATCAGTGCTGCCCATCAGTGCCGCCTATTAGTGCTGCATATCAGTGCCACCTATCAGTGCCCATCAGTGCCCATCAGTGCTGCAATTATAGTGCCACATCATCGGTGCCCTTCAGTGCCTTCTCATCAGTGCCTGCTCATCAGTTCTGCATATCAGAGCCACCTATGAGTGCCCATCAGTGCTGCAATTATAGTGCCTCCTCATCATTGCCCTTCAGTGCCATCTCATCAGTGCTCATTATGAGCTTCAGTGCCATCTCATCAGTGCCGCCTCATCAATGTCCTTTAGTGCCGTCTCATCAGTGCTGCCTCATCAGCGCAGCATATCAGTGTCCATCAGTGCAGCCTCATCAGCGCACATCAGCGAAGGAGAAACATTTTTAAAAATTCTGACAGAAACTAAGAAAAACTTTTTTTTTTTTTTTTTTTTTTTTTCAGTCTTTTTTTTTTTTTTTGCAAAAAATAAAATACCAAAAGAAAGCTCTATTTGTGTAAAAAAATCAAATAATTTCATATAGGTACAGTGTTGCATGACCGTGCAATTGTCATTCAATGTGTGACAGCGCTTAAAGCTGAAAATTGGCCTGGGCAGGAAGGGGGTAAAAGTGCCCGGCATTGCATATTTCCTAAGCCCCATCCAAGTTAATATTGCATATTAACTTGGATGGGGCTTAGGAAAGCTGTGGGCTACTCCAGAACACTGAATAAGAATGTGAGGACTCTCTTCCCTTTGCAGCTATTTCTTAACACAGCCCTTTGAGCTGTAGGAGATAAAGTGGACAACACTAGGCACCATTAACAACGTTCCAGGCCAGGCAAGCCCCTAATATTAGTGTAGCACTACCCCCCGAAGGGGCTGCTGGTAACTGGCACTCCTACTATACTGTACATTTCATTTCATTCTGAATTGAGATTCGGACCCTTTTTTCGATATTCGGAAAGTCGAATTACAATAGTAATTAATTTAAAACGAATCCGAAATAACGAATCAAAATTTCAGATGAAATTTGAATTCAAATGGTTTTCAAATCAAATTCAAATAGTTTTCGAATCAATTCAAATTTCCCCTAAAAAATGATTAGATTATAAAAAAAAGGAATAGAATAGAAAAGAATAGAATATAATAGAAAATAAAAGAACAGAATAAAATAGAATAGAAAATAAAGGAATAGAATAGAATACAAGATAGAATAGAATAAAATAGAAAAAATAAAACCATCTTCTAAAATTCAAAATTTAAGTAGAATAGAAAAAAAAGGAATACAATAGAAAAGAAAAGAATGGGAAATAAAAGAATAGAATAAAACAAAATAGAAAATAAAGGAATAGAATAGAACAGAATAAGAGATAGAATAGAATAAAATAGAAAAAATAAAACCATCTTCTAAAATTCAAAATTTAAGTAGAATAAATTTGAATTCGAAGAGAATAGAAAAGAATATAATGGCAAATAAAAGAACATAACCATTTCCCAAAATTCAAATAAAATCAATTCGAATTTGAATAGAACAGAAAAGAATACATTAGAATAGAATAGAAAATAAAAGAATAGAATTGACTATAAAAGAAAAGAAAAGAATAGAATAGAAAAAAAAATAGAATAGAATGGAAAGAATATAACCATCTTTGAAATTCGAATAGAATTAATTTGAATAGAATAGAAAGAATATAACCATCTTCTGAAATTCGAATAAAATGACTTTGAATAGAATAGAGAAGTATAGAATGGAAAATAAAAGAATAGAATAGAATAGAATAGAATAGACAATAAAAAAGAATAGAATAGATAGAATATAACAATATAACCGTTTTCCAAAATTCGAATAGAATAAATTTGAATTCAAATAGAATTCAAATAGAATAGAATAGAAAAGCATAGACTATAATAGAAAAGAAGAGAACAGAATAGAAAATAAAAGAATAGAATAGAAAAAAACAATAGAATAGAAAAAAACAATAGAATAGAATGGAATAGAAAGAATAAAACCATCTTCCCAAATTTGAATTTCAAATAGAATAAATTTGATTCTAATGTAATTCGAATAGAATTCAATTCAACTTGGAATGCAATTCGAATGGAATTAGAAAAATTAGTATTGATTTGAATTTGAATAAATGAAACAAATTCAGAAGATGATTTAACAAAACAAATTTAAATGTAAATAATGAATCGAAACAAAGTGATTTTTTTTGTTCTGCCCATGTCTATCTCTTACTCCTATACAGCCAGGCAACACGCATTCTCCACTTGTATCCCGTCACAAGAAGTCAGTCCCTTGGCTTTGTTTTTATGTTTTATTAGATGTAACAACGTGGATGGATAAAGAGATTTATGGGATGACATGGATGAGCGCTGGGGGGGGGGGCCGGACCGGCCTGCACAGAGTCCTGACCTCAACCTGATAGAACACCTTTGGGATGAATTAGAGCGGAGACTGCGAGCCAGGCCTTCTCATCATACATCAGTGCTTGACATCACAAATGTGCTCCTGGAAGAATGGTCAAACATTCCCATAGACACACTCCTAAACCTTATGGACAGCCTTCCCAGAAGAGTTGAAGCTGTTATAGGTGCAAAGGGTGGGGCAACTCAATATTGAACCCTAGAGACTAAGACTGGGATGTCATTAAAGTTCATGTGTGTGTAAAGGCAGGCGTCCCAATATTTTTGACAATATAGTGTATATTATCTTTGGATGGAAAATTTTTCACTGTTGTGTTTGCAGCTTTTTATAGGTCTAACACAAGCGCAATTTTTTTGGTTTATTTTGCACAATAAACGATAGGGCTGGGCGCAAACCAAACAAGACATTCTGAATCAAATCTGGAGGGAAATACAATTTCATATCAAACATTGTTTGATTGGTTAGTCTCTTGCCCTTGGTGCCAGGAAGTTTGCCTAAATCTTGCGCATTTGGATACCCGGTAATTGCAAGTCATTGGAAAAATATCAGGGAACTCTAGAGCATTGTGTCCCTCAACATATCTCCTGCATTACCATAAGTGGTGTGGGTGGAACGGGGTGGATGGTGAAATATCAACGCCTATCCAAATAAGAAATGATATGCCTATCAGCATCCAGAGCACCACACTGATACAAAGGGGTTGGTTACTAAAGTCAAACAGCCTGTTCACTTTGCAAGGGAATGTGCCCCAGAGCTTAGTGAATGTGGTGCAAAAAATGTCCCAATCACGTGAAAGGTAAAAAAAAAACAGCCGTCTTGGTTGCACATTATTGGATGATGGAAGTTGGCAGTGCTTCACCCCATTCACTAAGCTCTGGAGAAAATCCCCTTCCCAACTTCCCTTGCAAAGTGAACAGTCTATTTGCCTTCAGTAAATCAACCTCAAAAGCTTTTGCTATGGTTGTGCTCAGTAACTGAAATGTATTGGAAAATATCAAGGGGGAGAATTCTGGGTTATTGTCTTCTGCATGACCCTGGGTTGTTTGTGTGAATGGGGGGGGGGGGGGGTGTTGGGGGTGAACTTTTTAGCCTATTTAAATGGGCAATTGCACTCACAGGCCACATTATTAGGTGCACCTTACTAGTACCGGTTTGGACCCGCTTTTGCCTTCAGAACTGCCTTCATCCTTGGTGGCATAGATTCACCGAGGTGTTGGAAACATTCTTCAGAGATTTTGGTCCATACTGACATGATGGCATCACACAGTTGCTGCAGATTTGTCGGCTGCACATCCAAGTTGCCAATTTCCCATTCCACCACATCCCAAAGGTTCTCTATTGGATGAGATCTGGTGAGTGTGGAGGCCATTGGAGTACAGTGACCTCATTGTCATGTTCAAGAAACCAGTGGTGAGATGATTGGAGCTTTGTGACATGGTGCATTATCCTGCTGGAAGGAGCTATGAGTAAGCACTTAGCATAAGTGAGAAACGCGTTAGCTGATTGCCTGTACCTTCTGCCATAGTGTTTTGTATACTATATGCTCAAAAAAATATAAATAAATAATTTTTGAACTACATTTTCCTGGAGTGCGGCTGTCCGGATTTTCTTATCTACCTTCAACATGATTGAGCATTAGCCAGCACCTGGGGCTCTTTATCCTGGAAGACAATGGAGTTCACACCTGGTGTAGATCCATACCTGTGCGGTGAGAATTTTTTCCTGCTTCACTCAGGTAGGCCATGGCGTTTAAATGATGCTCAGTTGGTACTAAGGTACCCAAAGTGTGTCAAGAAAATATCCCCCACACCATTACACCACCACCAGCCTGAACCGTTGATACAAGTCGGGATGGATCCATACTTTCATGTTGTTTACACCAAATTCTGACCCGACCATCTGAATGTTGCAGCTGAAATCGAGACTCATCAGACCAGGCAACGTTTTTCCAATCTTCTATTATCCAAGTTTGGTGAGCCTGTGCTAATTGTAGCCTCAGTTTCCTGTTCTTAGCTGACAGGAGTGGCACCTGGTGTGGTCTTCTGCTGCCATAGTCCATCTGCTTCAAGGTTCGATGTGTTGGTATTCTGCATGCCTTGGTTGTAATGAGTGATTACACTCGTACACGCGATCAGATTTTCCGCAGACAAAACCTCGGACTTTTGTCCAAAGGGCGTTAGCCAGGAACTTGTCTTGCATACAAACGGCAAGGAATTGTCAGCCAACAAACATGAACATAGTGACGTACTACGTGTTTTTTCAGCTCCACCCTTTGGGCTCCTTCTGATCATTTCGTGTTTGGTGAGTATTGATTTGCGCATTTCATTTTGCGCTTATCATTTTGCGCTTTTCAGTTCGTTTCTGAACGGCCATTCATCAACCAGACATGTTGCGGAATCGGAGGAGATAACATGTTATTTATTATTGGCCTTGGAGTTATTGCTTTGACCCAAGTCCAGGAATAGGAGGAGGAGGATTTCTTTGACCAAAAATTGGTTGCTTTATTAATTGTGACCAATTATGTCATATGCCTTTGCTGCGGGAGCACCAGGAGAATAATCCAGATGATTTTCGGAATTATCTCCGGATGACGGACCCCTGCTTTCACCAACTCTTGGCATTGGTGACCCCCTATATTAAGAAGCAGGACACATGAATGAGGCTTTTATTTTATTTTTTGGTTGAATAATGATTTGATTTGTTATATTTTCTATATTTTTGGATACATAGAATACACTTTTTGGTTAAGTTCTATTGGCAGATAGCATGTCTAATTTTATTTGTTTTCTTTTTTTAATGCACAATAAAAAAATAGTGTAGAATAATACTTGGCTATGTGTTTTACTTCAAATGACAGTTTGGGAGTAGGCAGTTACATTTAAAAAAATACAATGTAAAATTGAAAAGGGACACCAACATAGTTGTATCTTTGATCTTAAAAACTTCAGGATAATGGTGTTGTGGTAAAAAAAAAAAAAAATGACAAGCATAATAATATTATTCTTGATATCACTAGCAAAAAAAAGCCTTTGAAAATCCGTTTGCAATAACTCCATCAGTATCACCAGCAAAGCAGCTTCATTATTATCCCATTAAAGAAGAAGAGAATTGTGCGCTGTATTTTGAGATTTCATAATTTGCCGCGTCATGAATGTTAATTCTCCATTAAGAAACACTAGTTTACAAGAACGACTGCTTCCGGCTTGTCCTTGCTTCCGAGCATGTGTGTTTATACTTTGGACTTTTGTCTGACAGACTTGTGTACACACGCTCAGAAAATCCGACAACAGATGTTTGTCCGTGGAAAATTTTAAAGTCTGCCGTCCAACATTTGTCTGCGGTAAATCCGACAACAATTGTCCGATGGAGCGTACAAACGGTTGGATTTTCCGCCAACAGCCTGACATCACACAATTCCCGTCGGAAAATCCGATCGTTTGTACGGGGCTTTACTGTTGCCTTTCTATCATCTGGAACCAGTCTGCCCATTCTCCTCTGACCTATGACATCAACAAGGCATTTTTGTCAACAAAACTTCCGCTCACTGGATATTTTCTCTTTTTTGGACTATTCTCTGTAAACCCGAGAGATGGCTGTGTGTGCAAATCCCAGTAGATCAGCAGTTTTTGAAATACTCAGACCAGCGTGTCTGGCACCAACAACCATGCCACGTTCAAAGTCACTTAAATCCCCTTTTCTTCCCCATTCTGATGCTCGGTTTGAACTTCAGTAAGTTGCCTTCACCATATCTAGATGCCTAAATGCATTGAGTTGCTGCCATGTGATTGGCTGATTAGCAATTTGTGTTACCAAGCAATTGAACAGGTGTACCTAATAAAGTGGCTGGTGTAATGGAAATTTGTAAGTTCTGTATATAATTGTATTCTATTTTATATGTATTGCACTCTGCCCTCACTGTGCACACGGCACTAATAATGTTTTCAGTAAATGTTTACATTCTTTCGAGTCCTGATTAGAATTAGCCTGCCTATGTAACGCCCCTTGTTACGATAAACCTACAATTGTAATATTAATGTGATACCTACGTAATCATGTGTATAAAAACCTTCAATTGCGTCATAATAAAGCAGAACAGTTATTTGGAAAGATGCTGAGCGTATCTTTTGTGTCTGTTCCCTACTGCAGTAGTTGTTAATAATTTGGAACCACTAATCAATATGAGGATAGGAGTTGCCTATCATCAATTTAACCGAGTCACTGGTGAGTGTATATGCCTATTGGACACCAAGAAAAGCATATATACGTAAATGAAAAAAAATGTAAGAATTCAGACACTATTGATGAAAAGACATGAAAATGTGACCTTAGGCTAGTAAAATCTCCCCTGTTTTGTTAGGGCTTATTTTTTTTTCCGCCCCGTGTGTTTGTTCCGTCCTTACACTTGCTTTCCCTTAATCTCCAATATCATATACTTAACTTACCTGGCGTCATGCACTTCCTAAGCAATTACTGTTTTGCATTAACAACGAGAATATCCACATTAGAGACATTTTCCAACACCGGGCTGGGTTAGTTGTCACAGAAACTTTGAGAGGTAATTAGCGCCTCTGTGTACCGAACGCCTATCAGCAAATATTGACAGGAGCGGATGGCACATGCAGCGATCCAGCTACGCACCCGATGACCCTCCTGCTCAAGAGTGCAACACGTGGGCCATTATCTTAGTCTGGAATTTATCATCCCTTATCAAAGAAAGATAATTATCATGAACCCTTGTGATGGAAAAGCATTACAGAATAAAGTGTATTTCCTTTCATTTGTTTATAAAGGATCTGCTACAATTTGTGACAATGAGTGATGCAGAAAAGACAATGAATCTCCTTTAAATAATGGAATTTATGAATGTGTCTTGTAAATAGTAAAATCTGCTACAGATATATACTAGTGCCCTCTAGTGTCCAACGTATCAAGGACAATGGCAATATGATGATAGAGAGATTTACAGTGGCTATAAAAAAGTCTACACACCCCTGAGAACTTTTTCCACCTTTAATGTGACCTATAAACTGTACAACTCAATTGAAAAACAAACTGAAATCTTTTTTTAGAGAAAAAATAAAAAATTCAATAATATGGTTGCATAAGTGTGCACACCCTCTTATAACTGGGGATGTACAGTAGCTGTGTTCAGAATTAAGCAATCACATTTAAACTCATGTTAAATAGGAGTCTGTACACACCTGCCATCATTTAAAGTGCCTTTAACTCCAAATAAAGTTCAGCTGTTCTAGTAGGTCTTTCCTGACATTTTCTTAGTCGCATCCTACAGCAAAAGCCATGGTCCGCAGAGAGCTTCCAAAGCATCAGAGGGATCTCATTGTTAAAAGGTATCAGTCAGGAGAAGGGTACAAAAGAATTTCCAAGGCATTAGATATACCATGGAACACAGTGAAGACAGTCATCATCAAGTGGAGAAAATATGGCACAACAGTGACATTACCAAGAACTGGACGTCCCTCCAAAATTGGTGAACTGAGGTGTGAGGAGAGACTACAGGCACCCGCTGAAGAACCATGCAAAGAAGGTTCCAGAGACCATCCAGAGACGGTTGAAGATGGATGTACCTTCTGTACCACCTAATATCTCTATTTTTTATGGAATATCTCTGAAATTATGTAAGATCTAAAGTTAAAACCACTTGATCTTACCGGATCTAACGAATATCTATTAGCCTGAATGATTTTTGGTCAGAAAATTACATGTGGGGGGGCCAACCCGTCCATATGTACCACCACCTAATATCTCTATTGTTATGTGGAATATCTCTGAAATGATGTGAGATCTAACGTTAAAACCACTTGACCTTACCGGATCTAACGAATATCTATTAGCCTGAATAATTTTTGGACAGAAAATTGCAATGGGGGGGGGTAACTCGTCCATATGTACCACCTTATATCTCTATTAAGTGATTAAGGAGGGGGGGCTGGCCCCCCTTATCAAATTTTCTGGCCAAAAATCATTCAGGCTAATAGATATTCGTTAGATCCGGTAAGATCAAGTGGTTTTAAGGTTAGATCTCACATTATTTCAGAGACGTTAGATCTCACATCATTTCAGAGATATTCCACATCAAAATAGAGATATTAGGTGGTACATATGGATGGATTATTCAAAATAATAAGCTGCGCTGTATATTAAACTTCCTTGCATGAATCTTTGCGAGTCCTACCATTACACTTATATGAAAAGTATTCACTAACACCCGTGATCAGTGCACAATAAAATAGTGAAAAATTATATCAAAAACATTCCATAAAACTTATATTTTAAATGTATGAGTCCATTACAAAAAAAAAATTCTTTTTCAAAAAAGCAATAAGTCAACTGATATAGGCACTCTTCCAGGGGATGGATTAAAGATTTTTCATAAATAGTGACATGCAGTTCCAACACTGGACGTGATAGAGTGTGAGGGTATGTTGAAAAAAGTGCCTCCACCACAGATAATACTGCCGCTTACCAGCTCCCTAGGTCTCCTTTCACAGAGACCCAACGTGCCTTAGGCTTTTACCCAGCCTCGGGTGTTCCGGTAGCTGTCAGCGCCAGAGAAATTTCCCCCACTTTCAATAAGAGATGTCACCCCGTATGATGTATAATCGTTCATAAGCCTTATCTCCTGGATTGCTGCAGAGCTTAGTAAATGAGGTAAGCCTTAACTTTGCAAAGAATGCCCAATCACATGGTCAACTATTTTAGCTCATCGGTTTGGCTGCAACGTATTAGAGCCACATAGCACGATCGTTTCCAGATGTTTGATGACTTTTCAAAGCATTTTTTCCTGCCACTTGCTTCGTGGATAAATATGCTTCACACTCTCGTGTTTTGACACATAAGCGTGATAAACCCTACAATCAGGTTTAAGCTATGGATGGGTTAGCCCTCCTTATCAAATTTTCTGGCGAAAAATTATTCAGGCTTATAGATATTCGTTAGATCCGGTAAGATCAAGTGGTTTTAACGTTAGATCTCACATCATTTCAGAGATATTCCACATCAAAATAGAGATATTAGGTGGTACATATGGACGGGCTGGCCCCCCCTTATCAAATTTTCTGGCCAAAAATTATTCAGGCTTATAGATATTCGTTAGATCCAGTAAGATCAAGTGGTTTTAACGTTAGATCTCACATAATTAGAGACTTATTAAGTGATTAATGAGGGGGGCTGGCCCCCCCTTATCAAATTTTCTGGCCAAAAATCATTCAGGCTAATAGATATTCGTTAGATCCGGTAAGATCAAGTGGTTGTAACATTAGATCTCACATTATTTCAGAGATATTTAAAATATACTTTTCATATATTTCATGTATGAAAAACAACTTGATCTTACCGGATCTAATGAATATCTATTAGCCTGAATGATTTTTGGCCAGAAAATTTGATAAGGGGGGCTAACCCGTCCATATGTACCACCTAATATCTCTATTTTGATGTGGAATATCTCTGAAATGATGTGAGATCTAACATTAAAACCAATTGATCTTACCAGGTCTAACGAATATCTATTAGCCTGAATGATTTTTGGCCAGAAAATTTGATAAGGGGGGCCAGCCCCCCCCTCCTTAATCACTTAATAAGTCTCTAATTATGTGAGATCTAACGTTAAAACCACTTGATCTTACCGGATCTAACGAATATCTATTAGCCTGAATGATTTTTGGCCCTAAAATTTGATAAGGGGGGGCTAACCCGTCCATATGTACCACCTAATATCTCTATTTTGATGTGGAATATCTCTGAAATGATGTGAGATCTAACGTTAAAACCACTTGATCTTACCGGATCTAATGAATATCTATTAGCCTGAATGGTTTTTGGCCAGACAATTCGATAAGTTGGACTAACCCGTCCATATGTACCACCTAATATCTCTATTTTGATGTGGAATATCTCTGAAATGATGTGAGATCAAACGTTAAAACCACTTGATCTTACCGGATCTAACGAATATCTATTAGCCTGAATGATTTTTGGCCAGAAAAGTTGATAAGGGGGGGCCAGCCCCCCCTCATTAATCACTTAATAAGTCCCTAATTATGTGAGATCTAACATTAAAACCACTTGATCTTACCGGATCTAACAAATTGCTTCCAAAATAGCTAACTGTTTGGTCAATTTTTTGATAAAGGGGGGCTGATGACGGGTTAGCCCCCCAGCAAATAACTGTTAATATCGCTTCTTCTGTGTGAGATCTAACGCAAACAATGGTTGATCTAACCTGATCTAACAAAGATCTAACAAACTGCATAAGATTTTTTCAAAAATTTTGATATGGGGGGCTGACCCGGCAGAGGTTGTTTAGTAATTAGTCTATGGGTTCACTTGGTTTTCCCTCCGAAAAACGTAACAATGTTTCTTTATTGGACTTTTATACGTTTTTTTCTCTTCCCAAAGAAAAATCTCCCACTCTTTACAGTCACTCCTTAAGGTCATCAGTTTTCAGCAGCTCCTATATTTTGTGAGCAACTATTTCCAAGGATTTCCAACCAAAATATCTGATGAGCACCTTGAGAATTCATTGAGAATTGCTACTACATCCATCCAACCAGATATTGATACGTTCCTTTATCAAAAACGGTGTCAAATATCGCACTAGTTTAATGTTCCCATCCTTTACTTTTATAATTAAATATATCACAAAAAAAATGAAGTATATGATCATTAACCACTTGCCGACCGCCTCACGCATATATACGTGAGCAGAGCGGCACGGGCAGGCAAAATCACGTACCTGGTACGTGATTGCCTTCCCGCGGGCGGGGGGTCCGATCGGACCCCCCCCCGGTGCCATCGGCGGTCGGCGTTTGGCTGGGAGAGTTGAGAGACGAGGGGGAGACCATCCGATCGTGGCCCCCCCCTCGCGATCGCTCCCAGCCAATGAGAAACATCCCCTGCCTCTGTATAGTACACAGAGGCAGAGGATGTGATGTCATCTCTCCTCGGCTGGCCAGTTTCCGTTCCAGCACCGAGGAGAGAAGACATGTAAGTGCACCAACACACACACAACACAGTAGAACATGCCAGGCACACTAAACACCCCCGATCCCCCCCCGATCGCCCCCCGATCCCCCCCCAATCACCCCCCCCCCTGTCACAAACTGACAGCAAGCAGGTTTTTTTGTTTTGTTTTTTTCCTGATTACTGCATGGTGTCAGTTTGTGACAGTTAGCAGTGGTAGGACAGTTAGTATTAGCCCCCTGTAGGTCTAGGGTACCCCCCTAACCCCCCCTAATAAAGTTTTAACCCCTTGATCACCCCCTGTCACCAGTGTCGCTAAGCGATCATTTTTCTGATCGCTGTATTAGTGTCGCTGGTGACGCTAGTTAGGAACGTAAATATTTAGGTTCGCTGTCAGCGTTTTATAGCGACAGGGACCCCCATATACTACCTAATAAATGTTTTAACCCCTTGATTGCCCCCTAGTTAACCCTTTCACCACTGATCACCGTATAACTGTTACGGGTGACGCTGGTTAGTTCGTTTATTTTTTTTAGTGTCAGGGCACCCGCCGTTTATTACCGAATAAAGGTTTAGCCCCCTGATCGCCCGGCGGTGATATGCGTCGCCCCAGGCAGCGTCAGATTAGCGCCAGTACCGCGAACACCTACGCACGCACCGTACACGCACCGTACACCTCCCTTAGTGGTATAGTATCTGAACACATCAATATCTGATCCGATCAGATCTATACTAGCGTCCCCAGCAGTTTAGGGTTCCCAAAAACGCAGTGTTAGCGGGATCAGCCCAGATACCTGCTAGCACCTGCGTTTTGCCCCTCCGCCCAGCCCACCCAAGTGCAGTATCGATCGATCACTGTCACTTACAAAACACTAAACGCATAACTGCAGCGTTCGCAGAGTCAGGCCTGATCCCTGCGATCGCTAACAGTTTTTTTGGTAGCATTTTGGTGAACTGGCAAGCACCAGCCCCAAGCAGCGTCAGATTAGCGCCAGTACCACTAACACCCACGCACGCACCGTACACCTCCCTTAGTGGTATAGTATCTGATCGGATCAATATCTGATCCGATCAGATCTATACTAGTGTCCCCAGCAGTTTAGGGTTCCCAAAAACGCAGTGTTAGTGGGATCAGCCCAGATACCTGCTAGCACCTGCGTTTTGCCCCTCCGCCCGGCCCAGCCCACCCAAGTGCAGTATCGATCGATCACTGTCACTTTTTTTTGTAGCGTTTTGGTGAACTGGCAAGCGCCAGCGGCCTAGTACACCCCAGTCGTAGTCATACCAGCACTGCAGTAACACTTGGTGACGTGGCGAGTCCCATAAGTGCAGTTCAAGCTGGTGAGGTGGCAAGCACAAGTAGTGTCCCGCTGCCACCAAAAAGACAAACACAGGCCCGTCGTGCCCATAGTGCCCTTCCTGCTGCATTCGCCAATCCTAATTGGGAACCCACCACTTCTGCAGCGCCCGTATTTCCCCCATTCACATCCCCAACCAAATGCAGTCGGCTGCATGAGAGGCATTTATATGTCCTCCCGAGTACCCCTACCCAACGAACCCCCCCAAAAAAGATGTGTCTGCAGCAAGCGCGTATATAGACGTGACACCCGCTATTATTGTCCCTCCTGTCCTGACAATCCTGGTCTTTGCATTGGTGAATGTTTTGAACGCTACCATTCACTAGTTGAGTATTAGCGTAGGGTACAGCATTGCACAGACTAGGCACACTTTCACAGGGTCTCCCAAGATGCCATCGCATTTTGAGAGACCCGAACCTGGAACCGGTTACAGTTATAAAAGTTACAGTTACAAAAAAAAAGTGTAAAAAAAAAAAAAAAACACAAACAAAAATAAAAAAAAATAGTTGTCGTTTTATTGTTCTCTCTCTCTCTATTCTCTCTCTGGTGTTCTGCTCTTTTTTACTGTATTCTATTCTGCAATGTTTTATTGTTATTATGTTTTATCATGTTTGCTTTTCAGGTATGCAATTTTTTATACTTTACCGTTTACTGTGCTTTATTGTTAACCATTTTTTTGTCTTCAGGTACGCCATTCACGACTTTGAGTGGTTATACCAGAATGATGCCTGCAGGTTTAGGTATCATCTTGGTATCATTCTTTTCAGCCAGCGGTCGGCTTTCATGTAAAAGCAATCCTAGTGGCTAATTAGCCTCTAGACTGCTTTTACAAGCAGTGGGAGGGAATGCCCCCCCCCCCCACCGTCTTCCGTGTTTTTCTCTGGCTCTCCTGTCTCAACAGGGAACCTGAGAATGCAGCCGGTGATTCAGCCAGCTGACCATAGAGCTGATCAGAGACCAGAGTGGCTCCAAACATCTCTATGGCCTAAGAAACCGGAAGCTACGAGCATTTTAGGACTTAGATTTCGCCGGATGTAAACAGCGCCATTGGGAAATTGGGAAAGCATTTTATCACACCGATCTTGGTGTGGTCAGATGCTTTGAGGGCAGAGGAGAAATCTAGGGTCTAATAGACCCCAATTTTTTCAAAAAAGAGTACCTGTCACTACCTATTGCTATCATAGGGGATATTTACATTCCCTGAGATAACAATAAAAATGATTTAAAAAAAAATATGAAAGGAACAGTTTAAAAATAAGATAAATAATAATAATAAAGAAAAAAAAAAAAAAAAAAAAAAGCACCCCTGTCCCCCCTGCTCTCGCGCTAAGGCGAACGCAAGCGTCGGTCTGGCGTCAAATGTAAACAGCAATTGCACCATGCATGTGAGGTATCACCGCGAAGGTCAGATCGAGGGCAGTAATTTTAGCAGTAGACCTCCTCTGTAAATCTAAAGTGGTAACCTGTAAAGGCTTTTAAAGGCTTTTAAAAATGTATTAATTTTGTTGCCACTGCACGTTTGTGCGCAATTGTAAAGCATGTCATGTTTGGTATCCATGTACTCGGCCTAAGATCATCTTTTTTATTTCATCAAACATTTGGGCAATATAGTGTGTTTTAGTGCATTAAAATTTAAAAAAGTGTGTTTTTTCCACAAAAAATGCGTTTGAAAAATCGCTGCGCAATTACTGTGTGAAAAAAAAAAATGAAACACCCACCATTTTAATCTGTAGGGCATTTGCTTTAAAATAATATATAATGTTTGGGGGTTCAAAGTAATTTTCTTGCAAAAAAAAATAATTTTTTCATGTAATCAAAAAGTGTCAGAAAGGGCTTTGTCTTCAAGTGGTTAGAAGAGTGGGTGATGTGTGACGTAAGCTTCTAAATGTTGTGCATAAAATGCCAGGACAGTTCAAACCCCCCCAAATGACCCCATTTTGGAAAGTAGACACCCCAAGCTATTTGCTGAGAGGCATGTCGAGTCCATGGAATATTTTATATTGTGACACAAGTTGCGGGAAAGAGACAAATTTTTTTTTTTTTTTTTTTTTTTTTGCACAAAGTTGTCACTAAATGTTATATTGCTCAAACACGCCATGGGGATTTGTGAAATTACACCCCAAAATAAATTCTGTTGCTTCTCCTGAGTACGGGGATACCACATGTGTGGGACTTTTTGGGAGCCTAGCCGCGTACGGGACCCCGAAAACCAAGAACCGCCTTCAGGCTTTCTAAGGCCGTAAATTTTTGATTTCACTCTTCACTGCCTATCACAGTTTCGGAGGCCATGGAAAGCCCAGGTGGCACAAAACCCCCCCAAATGACCCCATTTTGGAAAGTAGACACCCCAAGCTATTTGCTGAGAGGTATAGTGAGTATTTTGCAGACCTCACTTTTTGTCACAAGGTTTTGAAAATTGAAAAAAGAAAAAAAAAAAATTTTTTTTCTGGTCTTTCTTCATTTTCAAAAACAAATGAGAGCTGCAAAATACTCACCATGCCTCTCAGCAAATAGCTTGGGGTGTCTACTTTCCAAAATGGGGTCATTTGGGGGGGGGTTGTGCCATCTTGGCATTTTATGGCCTTCAAAACTGTGATAGGTAGTGAGGAGTGAAATCAAAAATGTATGCCCTTAGAAATCCTGAAGGTGGTGCTGGGTTTTCGGGGCCCCGTACGCGGCTAGGCTCCCAAAAAGTGCCACACATGTGGTATCCCCGTACTCAGGAGAAGCAGCTGAATGTATTTTGGGGTGCAATTCCACATATGCCCATGGCCTATGTGAGCAATATATCATTTAGTGACAACTTTTTGTAAATTTTTTTTTTTTTTTTGTCATTATTCAATCACTTGGGACAAAAAAAATAAATATTCAATGGGTTCAACATGCCTCTCAGCAATTTCCTTGGGGTGTCTACTTTCCAAAATGGGGTCATTTGGGGGGGGTTTGTACTGCCCTGCCATTTTAGCACCTCAAGAAATGACATAGGCAGTCATAAACTAAAAGCTGTGTAAATTCCAGAAAATGTACCCTAGTTTGTAGACGCTATAACTTTTGCGCAAACCAATAAATATACGCTTATTGACATTTTTTTTACCAAAGACATGTGGCCGAATACATTTTGGCCTAAATGTATGACTAAAATTTAGTTTATTGGATTTTTTTTATAACAAAAAGTAGAAAATATCATTTATTTTCAAAATTTTCAGTCTTTTTCCGTTTATAGCGCAAAAAATAAAAACGGCAGAGGTGATCAAATACCATCAAAAGAAAGCTCTATTTGTGGGAAGAAAAGGACGCAAATTTCGTTTGGGTAGAGCATTGCATGACCGCGCAATTAGCAGTTAAAGCGACGCAGTGCCGAATTGTAAAAAGTGCTCTGGTCAGGAAGGGGGTAAATCCTTCCGGGGCTGAAGTGGTTAATGTGTGATCTGTCTGACTTTTTCTGCTCATCAGCTTTCCTTATTGTTATTGTATTTTATGTGTGGCCCAAGACAATTCCTCTTCTTCCAATGTGGCCCAGGAAAGTGTTCAATAAAGACAGGAGAACTTAGAATTGTTTGTGTGTTATTAGCTTAAAGCGGTTGTAAAGGCACAAGGTTTTTTTACCTTGAAGAATTCTATGCATGAAGGTAAAAAAACCTTCTGCGCGCAGCGGTCCCCCCCAAGCCCACCCTAATACTTAGCTGAGCCCCATCTCAGTCCAGATTTCTTCCTCCTCATTGGCTGAGCCACTGGCTCCTGCTACTGTCAATCACAGCCAGTGAGCCACTAAGGAGAGAGGGATGGCCCGGGGCCAAGCCGCCCTCTGTTTGTGAATTGACACACAGAGCAATGGCTTGGGACAGAGCCTGCTTAGGTGTCCCCATAGAAAGCTGCTTGCTGGGGGGGCACTCGGCAGGAGGGAGGGGCCAGGAGCACCGGTCGGGGGACCCGAGAAGATGATGACGATGGCTGCTCTGTGCAAAACCACTACACAGAGCAGGTAAGTAGAACATGTTTATTATTTAAAAAAAAATAAAAATCTATCTAAATATTACTTAAGGCACATTGTGTTTGTCTATTGGAATGGCTTTTTCTTGCCACTGTACAAAGCTTTCTTGGAATGGCTAAGCAGTGCTCAGTGCGGGAAGCCCCTGTCCTGCTGCTGGAACACATTGCTGTATACTGTATATAGTAGGGGTGCAACGGATCGTTGCCGATCCGTGATCCGTACGGATCACCCTCCGCGGATCGGCACACCCGCGATCCGCGGAGCACTTTTCGGCCTCAGCCATAGGAAAGGCCGCGGCTTCGGCCTAGCTCCGGAGCCGGCGGCCATCTTAGTACACCCGGAAGCTGCCGCTGTCTCGACAGGAAGTGACGTTTCGTCGCCGCCATCTTGCTACACCCCACACTCCTGCACAGTACAATAATGATAGAGTGAGAAGGGGGCAAGCGGACATCTTGTTACACCCACCGGAGTTTTAGATTTAAAAGCCATTTTCAACACAAAACTGAGCTTATATGCACAAATACTGTATTTATGCATATAAGCTTGGTTTTGTGTTGAAAATAGCTTTTAAATCTAAAACTCCGGTGGGTGTAACAAGATTTGTGTGTTTTTTTTTTTGCTGATCCGAAAATGATCCGATCCGTGACTGTGATCCGAGGATCGATCCGTTCCGTGAGATTTTTGATCCGTTGCACCCCTAGTATATAGCTGAGGCTAGTTTACACAGCTGCTGCATCTGCTGATGAAGCAAATAGTTCTTTTGGACCAGCTTGGACCACACAAATTATTTAATTTTTACTGAAACTTGGAGTTCTGCTTTAAAAGCAAACCAGTGTGCTGTGCAAGACAGTGATACATGCAGTATTTCACCTATTTAAAAGCAAGAAAGGACCAACATGACTTATGGCTCTATAGTATTAAATTATTAGTTGTGTAACATTACGTAGGCCATGGAACCTTATCAAGAACACTACACACATTGGGTCCCTCCCTACCACTGGAGGAGATTAGTCTATTTATGACCACAGTCATACACACTAGGGGAAGGAAGTAGTAGCTAGCAGTATGTTTTTGTGGCTGGAAACGTTCTAGGAAATTCAGGTAAATATTGGGAAAGCAATTCCATGCAGAGAACATCCACAGTGGAAAACAAGCTCTGGAGGCCAGTGCTGAATGGTAAAATTAATACCAGCTTAGCTTCTATGTCGGTCCATAGAGCTTCTATTGGGAAGACAAAAAAGTGGCTGCATTATCAGGTAAAAAACATCAAATGTATTTTTTTTAATTTTTTTTTCCTAATCTGCATTTACAGGTTTAATCTGATTGGTTAACCAGCAGCAACAGTCCCCTAAAGTGGCTGTCTGATCCTACATGTCATGGCAGCAGCTCTCCTGCAGAGGCCAGCAAAGAGCACATTATAGATACCATTGTGGATACCAGCACAACAGTCAATGGATCTAAAGATCAAGCTACATCTATGCCTATAGAATGGTACTGCTACAAGAGCAATGGTGACTTTAAAAAGTGCAGTAACCCATAGCTCCCAACTGTCCCTGATTTTGAGGGGCTGTCCCTGATTTCGAGAAATGTCCCTCTGTCCCCTTCATTTGTCCCTCATTTTGGTCTGTTCTATATAGCTGTATATAAAATGCACTTTTTATCTTTCAAAAGGTGTTTCCCAGCCAGTGCTAAACCTTTCATCTAAATTCTAAATTGCTGCATTTGTAAATTTTAAAAGCCAATATAAAGGAATAGTAGTAAAAAAAAAAAAGCCCTTGTGGATTTAATTAACCTTTTGTTTCTTGGTTAATTCTCCTTTAAGGGGGTGTGGCAGGGGGCGTGTCTTATGCCTTCATACGTTTGCTAGTAGGTGTCCCTCATTCCCATCTCAAAATGTTGGGAGGTATGCAGTAACCCATTTTTTGCTAGTGCAACCTATCATTAGTGCTCAATCACACCCGATGCATCGGGCTGCATTGATTGGCATCAACACAGGCTCAACCCAGGGGCAGATATAAAACAAATGTTCTCTATGTGCCCTGTTCATACCATACATGTGCTGTGGTGTGTAATGTATTGCATAAAAAAATGCAAGCATGTCACCACATGTCAATGCACTGCAGTGTATACGGTTAAATGTAATTTTGTGACATTTCAATAAAGTTGAAAAAAAGTAAACATTGCAATACACCACACCACCCCTACCAATGTCACCAGCATAGGCGTCGTTAAGGGTGGGCTATTGAGGCTGGAGCCCCGAATGTGGGCTCAATAGCCCCGAGTGTCAAAGCAGGTCCAGAAAGAACGTACAGCAGCGGTGGCGGCAGCTGCATTCTTCCTTCTGTGTAATGTGGCCATTGTGGCGCCGCCCACTGCACTGTTACCGGCGGAGTGAATCAGCCAAGGCCGCTGGTTCCATATCTCCATTTGTAACAGTAGTAGTCCTTTCAGGGCAGCGTTCTGTGGAGGAAAAGAAGGCGGCGCTGGGAGCTTGTCACAACCTCCGTCCACTAGTTGTTGGGTCAGTGAGTGGATTCATTTGCTACCCTCCCCCGACTCCTCCCCTTCTCCAGCACTCTGCGGATCTCCTAACATGTGCAGAGTGCGGATAATGGCCGCCGTGGCTGAGCAGCTCCCTGACCTCATCTCCGGGATGGAAGGCTGTAGTGGAGGACCTGCCAGAGCAGGCATCGCAATCAGCGGGGAGCCAGTCTGCCGGAGTCTCAAGGTACATATAGCATGTCCTGCTGCCCGACACTAACACATCCTGTGATGTCATTCCCTGCTATCAGCCACCTGTCACCTCACACACGCACAGCCCTAATGATATGATGCCATCTACTGTCCCCTGTCATCATCATGCCCCTCATCATTTCCCTGTTCCTGGCATCCCATCACACTACCTCCGATTCCTTTCATCAAGCTTTTTATCATCATCCCCCCTACCACATGCATCCCCCTGTCATCATCATCCCCCCTGTACCCTCTGCCATATGCATCCCCCTGTCATCATCATCCCCCCTGTACCCTCTGCCATATGCATCCCCCTGTCATCATCATCCCCCCTGTACCCTCTGCCATATGCATTCCCCTGTCATCATCCCCCCTGTACCCTCTGTCATATGCATTCCCCTGCCATCATCTCCCTGCCATATGCATCCCCCTGTCATCATCATCCCCCCTGTACCCTCTGCCATATGCATCCCCCTGTCATCATCATCCCCCCTGTACCCTCTGCCATATGCATCCCCCTGTCATCATCATCCCCCCTGTACCCTCTGTCATATGCATCCCCCTGCCATCATCATCCCCCCTGTACCCTCTGTCATATGCATCCCCCTGTCATCATCATCCCCCTGTACCCTCTGCCATATGCATTCCCATGTCATCATCCCCCTGCCATATGCATCCCCCTGTCATCATCACCCCCCCTGTACCCTCTGCCATATGCATTCCCCTGCCATCATCTCCCTGCCATATGCATCCCCCTGTCATCATCATCCCCCCTGTACCCTCTGCCATATGCATCCCCCTGTCATCATCATCCCCCCTGTACCCTCTGTCATATGCATCCCCCTGCCATCATCATCCCCCCTGTACCCTCTGCCATATGCATTCCCCTGTCATCATCCCCCTGTCATATGCATCCCCTATCATCATCCCCCCTGTACCCCCGTCATATGCATCCCCCTGTACACCCTGCCATATGCATCCCCCTATCATCACCCCCTGTACCCCCTGTCATATGCATCCCCCTGTACACCCTGCCATATGCATCCCCCTGTCATCATCATTCCCCCTGTACCCTCTGTCATATGCATCCCCCTGTCATCATCATTCCCCCTGTACCCCCTGTCATATGCATCCCCCTGTCATCATCATCCCCCTGTCATATGCATCCCCCTGTCATCACTGCCCCTGTACCCCCTGTCATATGCATCCCCCTGTCATCATCATTCCCCCTGTACCCCCTGTCATATGCATCCCCCTGTCATCATTATCCCCCTGTCGTATGCATCCCCCTGTCATCATCATCCCCCCTGTACCCCACTGTCAGCTTCTTACCACCCCACCCCCTTAAATTTACTGGTGCACATCACATAATGATGGACACAGGGACATTTTTTTCTTCCAGACACCATCAATGGGCAGGGACTTTTTTTCTTTCAGTGACACCAAGGATGCAGTTGCATTCTCCCTCCAAAATCACGCTGTGTGTATGGGCAGCAGCCAGCAGGAGAACAGAATAACGGCCGTGGTGACTCGGACAGAAGAGAGGATAAAGGTATTAAGGTGCTTCTGGTGTCTCCCCCTCCCCCTCCTCCCCACCATATAAGTAATATTCAATCGGATTTAGAAATACAATGGGTGCTGATTTTCTTGCTTTTCATGGGCACAGTGACTTAATTTGACGGGCACAGTGGCTGCATTTGATGGAGCACAGTGGCTGCATTTGATGGGGCACAGTGGCTTCATTTGATGGGGCACAGTGGCTTCATTTGATGGGGCACAGTGGCTGCATTTGATGGGGCACAGTGGCTGCATTTGATGGGGCACAGTGGCTTCATTTGATGGGGCACAGTGGCTGCATTTGATGGGGCACAGTGGCTGCATTTGATGGGGCACAGTGGCTGCATTTGATGGGGCACAGTGGCTTCATTTGATGGGGCACAGTGGCTGCATTTGATGGGGCACAGTGGCTTAATTTTACGGGCACAGTGGCTGCATTTGATGGGGCACAGTGGCTTCATTTGATGGGGCACAGTGGCTGCATTTGATGGGGCACAGTGGCTGCATTTGATGGGGCACAGTGGCTTCATTTGATGGGGCACAGTGGCTGCATTTGATGGGGCACAGTGGCTGCATTTGATGGGGCATAGTGGCTGCATTTGATGCGGCACAGTGGCTGCATTTGATGGGGCACAGTGGCTGCATTTGATGGGGCACAGTTGCTTCATTTGATGGGGCACAGTGGCTGCATTTGATGGGGCACAGTGGCTGCATTTGATGGGGCATAGGGGCTGCATTTGATGGGACACAGTGGCTGCATTTGATGGGGCATAGTGGCTGCATTTGATGGGGCATAGTGGCTGCATTTGATGGGGCACAGTGGCTGCATTTGATGGGGCACAGTTGCTTCATTTGATGGGGCACAGTGGCTGCATTTGATGGGGCACAGTGGCTGCATTTGATGGGGCATAGGGGCTGCATTTGATGGGACACAGTGGCTGCATTTGATGGGGCATAGTGGCTGCATTTGATGGGGCATAGTGGCTGCATTTGATGGGGCATAGTGGCTGCATTTGATGGGGCACAGTGGCTGCATTTGATGGGGCACAGTGGCTTCATTTGATGGGGCACAGTGGCTTCATTTGATGGGGCACAGTGGCTGCATTTGATGGGGCACAGTGGCTTAATTTTACGGGCACAGTGGCTGCATTTGATGGGGCACAGTGGCTTCATTTGATGGGGCACAGTGGCTTCATTTGATGGGGCACAGTGGCTGCATTTGATGGGACACAGTGGCTGCATTTGATGGGGCATAGTGGCTGCATTTGATGGGGCACAGTGGCTGCATTTGATGGGACACAGTGGCTGCATTTGATGGGGCATAGTGGCTGCATTTGATGGGGCATAGTGGCTGCATTTGATGGGGCACAGTGGCTGCATTTGATGGGGCACAGTTGCTTCATTTGATGGGGCACAGTGGCTGCATTTGATGGGGCACAGTGGCTGCATTTGATGGGGCATAGGGGCTGCATTTGATGGGACACAGTGGCTGCATTTGATGGGGCATAGTGGCTGCATTTGATGGGGCACAGTGGCTGCATTTGATGGGGCACAGTGGCTGCATTTGATGGGGCACAGTGGCTGCATTTGATGGGGCACAGTGGCTGCATTTGATGGGGCACAGTGGCTTAATTTTACGGGCACAGTGGCTGCATTTGATGGGGCACAGTGGCTTCATTTGATGGGGCACAGTGGCTGCATTTGATGGGACACAGTGGCTGCATTTGATGGGGCATAGTGGCTGCATTTGATGGGGCATAGTGGCTGCATTTGATGGGGCACAGTGGCTGCATTTGATGGGGCACAGTGGCTGCATTTGATGGGGCACAGTGGCTGCATTTGATGGGGCACAGTGGCTGCATTTGATGGGGCATAGGGGCTGCATTTGATGGGACACAGTGGCTGCATTTGATGGGGCATAGTGGCTGCATTTGATGGGGCATAGTGGCTGCATTTGATGGGGCACAGTGGCTGCATTTGATGGGGCACAGTGGCTTCATTTGATGGGGCACAGTGGCTTAATTTTACGGGCACAGTGGCTGCATTTGATGGGGCACAGTGGCTTCATTTGATGGGGCACAGTGGCTGCATTTGATGGGGCACAGTGGCTGCATTTGATGGGGCACAGTGGCTTCATTTGATGGGGCACAGTGGCTGCATTTGATGGGGCACAGTGGCTGCATTTGATGGGGCATAGGGGCTGCATTTGATGGGACACAGTGGCTGCATTTGATGGGGCATAGTGGCTGCATTTGATGGGGCATAGTGGCTGCATTTGATGGGGCACAGTGGCTGCATTTGATGGGACACAGTGGCTGCATTTGATGGGGCACAGTGGCTTCATTTGATGGGGCACAGTGGCTGCATTTGATGGGGCACAGTGGCTGCATTTGATGGGGCACAGTGGCTGCATTTGATGGGGCACAGTGGCTGCATTTGATGGGGCACAGTGGCTGCATTTGATGGGGCACAGTGGCTGCATTTTATGGGGCACAGTGGCTGCATTTGATGGGGCACAGTGGCTGCATTTGATGGGGCATAGGGGCTGCATTTGATGGGACACAGTGGCTGCATTTGATGGGGCATAGTGGCTGCATTTGATGGGGCATAGTGGCTGCATTTGATGGGGCACAGTGGCTGCATTTGATGGGACACAGTGGCTGCATTTGATGGGGCACAGTGGCTTCATTTGATGGGGCACAGTGGCTGCATTTGATGGGGCACAGTGGCTGCATTTGATGGGGCACAGTGGCTGCATTTGATGGGGCACAGTGGCTGCATTTTATGTGGCACAGTGGCTGCATTTGATGGGGCACAGTTGCTTCATTTGATGGGGCACAGTGGCTGCATTTGATGGGGCACAGTGGCTGCATTTGATGGGGCATAGGGGCTGCATTTGATGGGGCACAGTGGCTGCATTTGATGGGGCATAGGGGCTGCATTTGATGGGGCACAGTGGCTGCATTTGATGGGGCACAGTGGCTGCATTTGATGGGCATAGTGGCTGCATTTGATGGGGCATAGTGGCTGCATTTGATGGGGCACAGTGGCTGCATTTGATGGGGCACAGTGGCTGCATTTTATGTGGCACAGTGGCTGCATTTGATGGGGCACAGTTGCTTCATTTGATGGGGCACAGTGGCTGCATTTGATGGGGCACAGTTGCTTCATTTGATGGGGCACAGTGGCTGCATTTGATGGGGCACAGTGGCTGCATTTGATGGGGCATAGGGGCTGCATTTGATGGGACACAGTGGCTGCATTTGATGGGGCATAGTGGCTGCATTTGATGGGGCATAGTGGCTGCATTTGATGGGGCACAGTGGCTGCATTTGATGGGGCACAGTGGCTGCATTTGATGAGGCACAGTGGCTGCATTTGATGGGGCACAGTGGCTGCATTTGATGAGGCACAGTGGCTGCATTTGATGGGGCACAGTGGCTGCATTTGATGGGCACAGTGGATAACCCCACCGCCCAGCCAGAAAAAAGCCTGCATCGCATACACCCCCCCCCCCCCATTGCTGGCCTTGGACTTCGAGCTGAAGCCTCTGGTCTTTTTGCCACCTAGCAACGCCCCTGGTCATCAGCATAAGAGCAATATACTGGAGCTGGTGTGAATGGGCCCTACCCTTGGCACCACTTCATTGAATAAACCTGTCAGGTCATCTTTAGAATTAGATACCACTAAACAGAATCAGTTGTCTTTTTTTAGTATTAGGATATGGAGGCCATTTTCTCCAATCAGTCTGAAGTCCTGCAGAAATCGTATGACGTTCTCTCCTTGCGAATCCTTTTTGCGCGCCCCCATTCACCTGCGATCGAAAAGATACCAGCTTGGTTATAGCAAAAAGCTACACTCCATCATTCAAGCAAACAGCTGTACAAACATGCATACAGAGGTGTGCCAAGTAGAGGGGGATCTGGGTGTAAAGGAGCAAAGGCCACCATTATGCCGTTTCACTAAGATGCGTAAAGTTGGCCATAGACGGGGTTTGTTTTCATTCAGCCAGCAGGCTAAACCTGACTTGCTGCTGTCAGAATATTATCATCAGCCGCTGCCGCCTCTAAAACGAGAAATGTTTTCTAGCCTGTCCCTTTGTCGATTAAACAATCAAATTCTGTTGAGCAAGGATGGCCACACACGGATTGAAATTCAGCTGCTCGGTAGGTTCTATGGCTAGCTTACAGTAGACCTTCACCCCAAAGAATGAATTGTTTGTATCTGCCTCCAGCCCCCTCCCTCTGTAACAAATGGAAAAACATTTTTTACTTTTTTTTTTAAAAACTTTTAAACTTTTTTTTTTTTGTGCTGTTTTGTACTTCCTCCATTCTCACCTAGGAGAGAATTACGTTTACGCGAAACCACGTGTGCGCAGATGTGCTGAAGGATTTTGCCGTCCTTCAGTTTCAGGTGTTTCGTCAGATTTGGCCACCCATCAGATATTGTAACGGAAGTGACGTTCCCTCGCCGCCATCTTGCTACACCCCGCACTCCTCCACAGTAAGGATACACTAAGAAGGGGGCAAGCGGACATCTTGTTACACCCAGCGAAGTTTTGCATTTCACACTTATTTTTAACAGTAAACAGAGCTTATAAGGAGAAATACAGGATTTAGAAATCCGCCGGACTGTTTAGATGTTGGATTATAAAAGCAGCGGCAAACCTGCTGATCTCACAGGTTTGCTAATCTGACAGAACAGCGCTGCTTTTATAATTCAACATGTAAACAGTTTGACGGATTTCGAAATCCTGTATTTCACCATATAAGCTACGTTTACTGTTATAAATAAGTGTGAAATACAAAACTCAGGTGGGTGTAACAAGATGTCCGCTTGCCCCCTTCTCAGTGTATCCTTACTGTGGAGGAGTGCGGCCCAGCTCAAGGCCTAAGTATAAGGCCACATGCATGCTAAGCATTAAAGTGGAGTTCCACCCATCTTCAGCATCCCTCACTAAACTGTGCACTGTAAACTAATTGTATATATATTTTTATTTTTTTCTCAGCAGCTACTGTATATCTGCTGTATTCATTTTTCACTTCCTCCTCCCTGGCCGTGGCCCATCGCATCATTTCCTGTTTGCAATGCCTTCTGGGAACGGGCTGCAACTTCCTTTGACATCACCGTTGCTATGGAAACCTGACCTGAAACCTATTACACTGCTTGTGCTGCACTGAGCATGTGCGAGATCTGCAAGGATGAGATCCAGGAAGAAATACAGTCTGGCTTCAGATGCCCACACTTTAGATGCCCACGGCCTGCTGTAAGTTTATAACATAACAAACTACTGCTATAAGCTAACAAAACAGACCTTAGTTTACAGACTAACTTTACTAAAATACATTAAGCTTATGCAGGGCTTTTTTTCAGCGGGTATGCGCGGGGAACGCAGTTCCGGCACCTCCAGCACTGAATGTATGTAATGGCAAGGAGTGCTGGGTTGTGCTACAGTGTCTATTGATGCTGGCTGCTGGGGGATCTATTGTTGCTGGAGGGGATCTATTTCTGCAGAAGGGTTGATTGCTGCTGGGGGAGGTCTATTGTTGCTACTGGGGGAGGTCTATTGTTGCTGCTGGGGGAGGTCTATTGTTGCTGCTGGGGGAGGTCTATTGTTGCTGCTGGGGGGGGTCTATTGTTGCTGGGGTGGGTCTTATGTTGCTGGGAGGTCAGTTGTCGCTGGGAGGGATCTACTGTTGAGGGAGCAGTCTATTATAGCTGGCTGCTAGAGGGTCTACTGTTGCTGGGTGGTATTTTGTTGTAGGTGGTCCATTGTTGCAGGGGGGGGATCTATTGTTGCTGGTGGGTCTATTGTTGTTGGCTGTGGGGGGGTCTATTTTATTACTTTTCTTGTTATCAATAACAAATTCCATACAAATTACTTAGTACCACAAATGTTACTTAGTTCTGTATACTCTAAAAGGGGCAGTGCTGGGAGGTGGGTAGGGGGTGGAACCAGGGAGTGGTGCTCAGAGGTAGGTAGGGGCAAAGACAATGAGGAACTCCCAAAAGGGGGCACCTATTCTCTGAGAAAAAAAAGCCCTGAGCTTGTGTATTATAGGGGTATTTTTATTTAAAAAGTATAATTTCAGCCGGAACACCAACAATGCTTTTTGGGGCATTTGATGTTTTTTTTTTGTTTTGTTTTTTGGCATTTGAAGGCAGAAAAACAAAACCTACTGCCAGACAAAACTGAAGGGAAAATGCCCCAAGAACAAGCAGGAACTGAAGACAGTTGCAGTAGAGGCCTGGCAGAGCATCACCAGGGATGAAACCCAGCGTCTGGTGATGTCTATGTGTTCCAGACTTCAGGCTGTAATTGACTGCAAAGGATTTGCAACCAAGTATTAATCGCTTGCCGACCGCCTCACGCAGATATACTGCGGCAGAAGGGCTCGTACAGGCAAAACCACGTACCTGTTCGTTGCCCTTTAAGGGGCAGCCAGCGGGCACGTGCCTGCCGCTGGCGGCAAGCTCCGTGAGTCGGGTCTGCGGGTCCTGCGGACTTGATCGCCGTGGGGATACCCGCGATCGCCTCACGTGGAGGAAGAACGGGGAGATGCTGATGTAAACAGCATCTCCCCGTTCTGCCTAGTGACAGTGTCACTGATCACCGCTCCCTGTCATCAGAGCAGAGATCAGTGACGTGTAACATGTAGCCACCCCCCCCTAACACGCCCCTAGGACACACTTAACCCCCACAGTGCCACCTAGTGGTTAACCCCTTCACTGCCAGTGTCATTTACACAGGAATCAGTGCATTTTTATAGCACTGATTGCTGTATAAATGACAATGGTCCCAAAAATGTGTCAAAAATGTTGTTATTAATAAAAGTGCCATAAAACTATCCCCTATTTTGTAAACGCTATAACTTTTGCGCAAAACGATCAATAATTGCTTATTGCGATTTTTTTTTTTTATTTTTAACAAAAATATGTAGAAGAATACATATCGGCCTAAACTGAGGAAAAAAAATGTTTTTTTATATATTTTTGGGGGATATTTATTATAGCAAAAAGTAAAAAATAATGCGTTTTTTTTTCAAAATTGTCGCTCTATTTTTGTTTATAGCGCAAAAAATAAAAACCGCAGAGGCAATCAAAAACCACCAAAAGAAAGCTCTATTTGTGGGGAAAAAAAGGCTGTCAATTTTGTTTGGGAGCCACGTCGCGCAATTGTCAGAGCGACGCAGTGCCGAATCGCATAAAGTGCTCTGGTCAGGAAGGGGGTAAATCCTTCCGGGGCTGAAGTGGTTAAAAAGTGAATGTTTGATGGATGATTGTTAATCTGTCCCATTACTTTTGGTCCCTTAAAAAGTGGGAGGCACATATACAAACTGTTGTAATTCCTACACCGTTCACCTGATTTGGATGTAAATATCCTCAAATTAAAGCTGAAAGTCTGCAGTTAAAGCACATCTTGTTAATTTCATTTCAAATTCATTGTGGTGGTGTATAGAGCCAAAAAGATTAGAATTGTGTCGATGTCCCAATATTTATGGACCTGACTGTATGTGTGGGAGTACCATTAACAAAACGCACAGATGTGAAAGGAGGCTTGGTGGTTTTTTGTTTTGTTTTTTTAGCTCAGGAAACATTTTCCATCCTGCTCCTTCAATTTTTTTATTGTCACCATGGTCAAAAAAGATTGTCAGTTTGACCCTATCAATGGTTAGAAAATCAAATGAATTTTCCAAAAATATTTTTTTTTCAAAACAACAATTTACCTGGATATGGCCAGCATGAAATAGGCCGGACAGGCAAGGTTTTGAATCATGTGTCCGGGTTTCAGGCGGACTGAAACCCGGACACATTATTCAGACCAGGCTGTGGCTCCCCAAGTAACCAAGATAGTCGCACACAAATCTTCATGTGGAAACGCTCCCGGTCGCAAATGCATGGGAGTGCCATTGAAGTGTTACTAAACCCAGGACCCTGCATTCACTATATCTGGTCTCCCACAGTACACAGAACATGGAAATGCAATTATTTAAGAGCCCTTGCACACTGGGGCGGTTTGCAGGCGCTATTGCGCTAATAATAGCGCCTGCAAACCGCCCCGAAAGTGCCGCTGCATGTATTCCTGTGTGAAAGCCCCGAGGGCTTGCACACTGGAGCGATGCGCTGGCAGGACGGTAATAAAAGTCCTGCTAGCAGCATCTTCGGAGCGGTGAAGGAGCGGAGTGTATACCGCTCCTTTACCGCTCCTGCCCATTGAAATCAATGGGACGGCGCGGCTATACCGCCGGCAATGCGCCTCTGCAGAGGCGCTTTGCGGTGGTTTTTAACCCTTTCTCGGCCGCTAGCGGGGGGTAAAACCGCCCCGCTAGCGGCCGCATACCGACGGTAAAACGCCGCTATTAATAGCGGCGTTTTACCGCCGACGCCGCCCCCCGCCCCAGTGTGCAAGGGCTCTTAGTAACTATAAACTGCTAAATACCTTTTCTCATCAGCAGTATATAGCAGTCTTGTGACTTTTATCAGTGTTTTTTTAAAGCTTGAAGAAGGAGTTTTCATTCTCCCCTGATTGTCCTATGAGGCTGCAGGACCCCTGACCCTCTGTCTGGACAGTGCTGATTGAACCCGTGCTGATCACATGCACCCTCCGAAGAAAAAAACAAACTCTCTAGTAACACACACCAAACTGAGCATGTGCAGAGTGCCCCCAAGGCTCTGTTCTATCAGGAGATGGGTTGGGGACAGTGGAAGAAGGGGAGGATCAGAGAAGACAGGATCAAACAGACTTTTTTTTTTTTACACAATGCGGAGGATTAACCCCTTAGGTTCCACAGTGAGTGTAACAAGCATGCTTTACTGCATATACAGACTGATTTTACTGTTGTGGGTTTAGTAGCACTTTAAAGGGGTTGTAAAGGTTCATGTTTATTCACCTTAATGCATCCGATGCATTAAGGTGAAAAAACACCTGGCAGTGACCGGCCCCCCCAGCTCCCCCTGTTTTACTTACCTGAGCCCTAGAACTTGACCCGACGGGGACGCGTTATCTCTCTGCCAGGGGTTCTCGGCTCTTGATTGGATAAATTGATAGCAGTGCAGCCATTGGCTCCCGCTGCTGTCAATCAAATTCAATGACGCAGGCTCCGGGGGCGCGGGGCTGAGTCATACATTCAACGGCTATGGACGCCGAATGCTGGCCTCGGGAGCGCGCCCGCAAGGTAACCCCCTCAGGAAAGCTCTTCTCCTAGGGGGCTATCTGATGCGGGGGGGAGACGAGAGAGCCGCTGGGGGAGCCCAGAAGAAGATGTTCGGGGCCACTCTGTGCAAAACGAGCTGCACAGTGGAGGTAAGTATGACATGTTTGTTATTTTACAAAAAATAAAAAACGAACCCTTACAATCACTTTAAGAATGAATGGCTTTGTAAAGGGCATTGTGTTTCTGTGCCTTGCGGGAAAGGGTGCGATTTTTTTTTTTTTTGCATGCGTTCCCCCAACGCACAAATGTGAACATAACCTAAGCTGCTCACTACAAACCATCATTTGCTCTTTGCATCATGCATAGATATTGTTTTTTGCTCTCCTAGCTAAGTTCAATTCATAAAGCAGCACAAAAAAAACTGCGATCGCGGTATACAGAGGCAGAATGGTAAATAAGGCGGATCCCCGTTCTGACAGGGGACATCTCAGAGATCTGCTGTTCCCAGTGATCGGGAACAGCGATCGCTGTCACGTCCCAGTAAACCCATCCCTCCACACTGTTAGAACACACCTAAGGGAACACAGTTAACCCCTTGATCGCCCCTCATGCCCCGTACACACGATCGGAAATGCCGCCAGCAAAAGTCCGATGTGAGCTGTTGGTTGGAAATTGCGACCGTGTGTATGCTCCATCGGACTTTTGCTGGCGGAATTCCCGCCAGCAAAAGATTGAGAGCATGTTCTCAATTTTTCAGTCGGAAAAAGTTCCTATCCGAAAATGCGTTCATCTGTATGCAATTCGGACGCGCAAAAAACCACGCATGCTCGGAAACAATTCGACGCTTGCTTGGAAGCATTGAACTTCATTTTCTCGGCTCGTCGTAGTGTTGTACGTCACCGCGTTCTTGACGGCCGAAAGTTCAGAGAACTTTTGTGTGACCGTGTGTATGCAAGGCAAACTTGAGCGGAATCCAAGATTTTTCCGATGAAAATTCCGCTCGTGTGTACGAGGCATTAGTGTTAACCCCTTCCCTGCCACTGCCATTCTTACATCGATCAATGCATTCTTATAGCACTGATCAATGTAATAGTGTCACTGGTCCCCAAAAAAGTGTAATTTGGGGTCAGATTTGTCCGCCGCAATGTTGCAGTGCTGCTAAAAAAAATCGCAGAGCGTCGCCATTACTAGTAAAAATAATAAAAAAATAAAAGTCCCTAAATCTATCCCACAGTTTGTAGACGCGATAACTTTTGCGCAAACCAATCAATATACGCCTATTGCGATTTTTATTTTTTTTCAAAATTGCCGCTCTTTGTTATAGCGCAAAAAATAAAAACTGCAGAGGTGATCAAATGCCACTAAAAGAAAGCTTTGTGGAAAAAAAAAAGGAAATCAATTTTGTTTGGGTGCAACGTCGCACGTCCCGCGAAATTGTCAGTTAAAGCGAAGCAGTGCCGTATCACAAAAAAAAATGGCCTGGTCATTAAGGGGGCAAATTCTTCCAGTCCTTAAGCGGTTAACTATTTGAAGCGACATTACCACCTGTGCTACTTTAGACGGCTTTTACACCGAGCCGCCCACAGCATCGGCGGTAAAACACCACTATTTTAGCGGCGTTTTACCCCCCCGCTAGTGGCCGAGAAAGGGTTGAAAACTCCCGCAATGCGCCGCAACGTTTTGACGCCGGTATCCCAGTGCTGCCCCATCGATTTCACTGGGGAGCAGCGGTGGAGGAGCGGTAAACACACCGCTCCTTCACCGCTCCAAAGAAGCTGCTGACAGGACTTTTCCTGACGTCCTGCCAGCGCAGCGCTCCGGTGTGAAAACCCTCGGGGCTTTCACACTGGAGACAATGCTGCAGCTGTTTGAGGGCGGATTGCAGGCGCTATTTTTAACGCTATAGCGCCTGCAAAACACCCTCGCTGTGAAAGGGGTCTCCCCTTCCTCTCTGCGGCACCCGAATTGTCACTGTGGGCACCCAGCTGTGGCTTCAGGGCCGGACACGCACTGCGCATGCGCGAGTCGTGCTGCGCACTGTGACTGGCCAGGCAATCATCTGGGACCTGTGACGTGTCCCAGATGATTGCTGAGAGGGGGGGTTGAGAAGTGAACTTCCTTCCGGCGCTGTGGTGCCCCGGGAGGATGTAGGAGCTGGATCCCTCTAAAAAGAGGGTATCCCCCCCCCCCCCCCAAAAAAAATGACAGGGGGTCACGCGCACTTAAAGCAGAAGTTCTATTTTTGGGTGGAACTCCGCTTTAACTGGAAATTGCGTGGTCATGCAATTCTGTGCAAAAACAAAATTTTAAAAATAGAGCTTTCCTTTAGTGTTATTTGATCACCATTGGGTTTTTATTTTTTATTACATAGACGAAAAAAGACCAAACATTTTGAAAAAAAAAACCAAAACCAATATTTTTTACTTTTTGCTATAAAACATCCAATTAAAAAAAAAAAATCGAATTTCTTCATAATTTTAGGACAAAATGTATTCTGCTACATGTCTTTGGTAAAGAAAAAAAAAATCCCAATAAGTGTATATTGATTGGTTTATAGCGTCTACAAATGGTGGCATAAACACTGGAATTTTTATTTATTTTATTTTTTTATGGTAGTAATGGTGGTGATCAGTGACTTATAGTGGGACTGTGCGGCGGGACACTAACTGAAACTGAGTGGGAACTGACTGATACTGACATCACTAGTGACACTAATATAGTGATCATTGATAATACTGTATACTGTCACTGTACTAAGGACACTGGCTAGAAAGGGGTTGACATCTAGGGGCAAGGAAAGGGTTAACTGTGTGCCTAATAATGTGTAATGTGTCTAATATGTGCTGCTTTTACTAGTAGATGTGGCTGATTTACAGCCACATCTCTGCTCCATGTACAGAGCCCTGTGTTGTTAGTAAACACAGGGTTCTATACTGTGATTCGCTAAGCCAATCAGCAGGTTCCGGCCATAAATCGTTGGCTGGGACCTGCTAACTGACTTGTGCTGTAGCACATCAAAGATGGGGCGGCAGGCATGCACACGCACCCCCCTACCCAGAAATGTACGTGATCGGGTGCAGAGTCTCTGCCCCCATCGTTGTATATGCATAGCTCCCAACTGTCCCTGATTTCGAAGGGACTGTCCCTGATTTGGAGCAATGTCCCTCTGTCCCTCTTTCCTCCTCATTTGTCCCTCATTTTGGTCTGATCTATATAGCTGTATAAAAAAATGCACTTTTTATCTATCAATCTATTTCTCAGCGCTAAACCTTTTATCTGATTTCTAAATTGCTGCATTTGTAAATTCCAAAAGCCAGTGTAAAGGAATAGTAGTGGCAAAAAAAAGCACTTGTGGGTTTAACCCAGGCATGTCCAAAGTCCGGCCTGCGGGCCAATCGCGGCCCGCGGTCTGGTTTTGAACGGGCCGCCTGGTTATCTAAACATATATATCTTTTGTGGCCCCCGAAGATCTCCCAGCGCCGGGGGCCACAACAGATATATAGTCTGGCTGCCTCGGAGGGAGGAGGCGGGACGAGGAGAAGTATTTCCTGTTTACACGGAAGCCTCTGTACTAGGAAGTCCTGTCTCCGGCGTTGCCATTGGACGACTGTTCTGTCCATCAAAGGAGGCGGGACTTTTACTTAAAGAAGCCGCTGTGTAAACAGGAGATTCTCCTGTAGGATATCATTGGCGCTCGTCCTGCCCCCTCCATGTCCCCTCCAAGGCTGCATTCCTGGCAATGGTCGTTGTTGTATTTCTTGCAATGCGGAGTGCATTTCTTGCAATGGGGAGTGCATTCCTGGCAATGATGGGTGCTGCATTTCTTGCAATGGTCAGTGCTGCATTCCTGGCAATGGTGAGTGCATTCCTGGCAATGATGGGTGCTGCATTCCTGGCAATGATGGGTGCTGCATTCCTGGCAATGGTGAGTGCATTCCTGGCAATGGTGAGTGCATTCCTGGCAATGGTGGGTGCTGCATTCCTGGCAATGATGGGTGCATTCCAGGCAATGGTGGGTGCATTCCTGGCAATGGTGGGTGCATTCCTGGCAATTGTTGGTGCTGCATTCCTGGCAATGGTGAGTGCATTCCTGGCAATGATGGGTGCTGCATTCCTGGCAATGGTGAGTGCATTCCTGGCAATGATGGGTGCTGCATTCCTGGCAATGGGGGGTGCGTTCCTGGCAATGGTGGGTGCATTCCTGGCAATGGTGGGTGCATTCCTGGCAATGGTGGGTGCATTCCTGGCAATTGTTGGTGCTGCATTCCTGGCAATTGTTGGTGCTGCATTCCTAGCAATGGTGGGTTCTGCATTCGTGGCGATTGGGGGTCTGCAGATGGGCCCTGACCCTTATTTTGCTTCACAGTTCTTTATTTAAAATTTAAGTTTTTTTTCCTGAAACTTCCCTCTTAAAGTGAAGGTGCCTTTTTTTTTACGCCGATAAATATGGTATATCCAAATAAGACGCCCGAGCTCATCTCTTTACTCACACACAGCCACAAAGGCAAGAGAATTCTTGTTGGGCAGTGTAATACTGCTTGGACGAACACACTTAGACCGAATTTTAATGGTTCAAAGAATGTCAGGCAAAATGGTCGGCCCTCGCGCATGTTCACTTCACCAAATCTGGCCCTCTTTGAAAAAAGTTTGGACACCCCTGGTTTAACCAATCTTGTTTTTTGTACAATTCTCCTTTAAGGGGGCATGGCAAGGGGTGTGTCCTATGCCTGCATACTTTTGCTGATAGGTGTCCCTCATTCCCATCTCAAAAAGTTGGGAGGTATGGTATATGTGCATGGGGCAGTCCACAAGTGGTTAAATGCGGAGTTAGGCTTCAATTGTGTTGACTTGTTTTTCACTTATTGCAGATATAAACCATATAGAAAGACCCAAACGTTGAATTAATTTCTTTTGCATGCAAATAGGTACGCACCTGACTCTAACTTGGGATCAGCCTCTTGCAGTCTCTGTACACCAGAGGATGGGGCTCTTGACCTCTGTACAGATGGTGGGGCTCTTGACATCTGATGTAAGGGGGGGTTGGGGTGATCTGGACATCTAGTCTTACAGATTAGACATGTGCAATTCGTTTCGTTCCGAATTAGTTTTTTAACAAATTTCGACAAATTTGTTTATTCGGGAATATCCGATTAACGAAAACCCGTTTAACAAATTTTTTCCGAATATTCAGAAATTCGATAAAATTGGACATTCGTAAATTCGGGCATTCGTACATTCGTGCATTCGTACATTAGTAAATTAGTGAATTCGTAAATTCGAAAATTCGGAAATCTGAAATAATAGTTAACTAATACTAACTTAACTATTAGTAATTACTAGTAACTTTTAAATTATAGGTATTGTAATTTCCTTTCAAATTTGGCTGTTAGTGAACGTAACACATACAAATTTATCCGAAGTTATGAATGATCTGAAAAAACGGAATGGAACGTAATGAATTAATAATAATAAATAACAATAATAATAATAACAACGTTTTATTATTATTATTTATTATTAATTTGTTCCGTTCCATTTGTTTAGATGCAGCATTCATTTTGGATAATTCGTAACTTCGGATAAATTTGTATTTGTTACGTTCACTGACAGTCAAATTTGAAAGGAAATTACAATACCTAGAATTTAATAGTTAGTTACTAATTCAGATTTTTGAATTTTCGGGTTTTTTCGATTTTCAAACTTCGAATTTACAAATTTCTGAATTTTCTAATTTACAAATGTACGAATTTACCCAAATGAATTTTTTTTCATTTTTTCCCACAAATAGAGCTTTCTTTTGGTGTTATTTGATCACCTCTGGGGTTTTCATTTTTTGTAAAAAAATATTAAAAAAGACGGATTTAAAAAAAAAAAAATACAAAATACATTTTGTTAATAAATTTTGCAAACAGGTAATTTTTCTCCTTCATTGATGTACGCTGATGAGGCTGCATTGATGGGCACTGATAAGGCGGCACTGATGGGCACTAATAGGTGGCACTGGTGGGCACTGATAGGTGGCATTGGTGGCCACTAATGGGCGGCACTGAAGGGCACTGATAGTTGGCACTGAAGGGCACTAATAGGTGGCACTGATAGCTGGCACTGATAGGTGGCAGTGATGGGCACTGATCGGCAATGGTAGGTGACACTGATAGGCAGCACTGCTGGGCGGCACTGATGAGGCACTGATTGGCACCACTGGTGGGCATTGATAGGTGGCACTCGTGGGCATTGATAGGTGGCACTGATTGCTGACACTTCTGCACTGGAGGGCACTGATTCATGGCACTGGCAAGTGGCACTGGAAGGAGGTATTAGAGGGCACAGATGAGGCCTCTTTATCCCATGCTTTGCAGGGATGAGAAACAGAGAGATTGTTCTCTCTGTACAGAGCTCTGTGTTGATTGTCAACACAGCGCTCTGGACTGTAATTGGACACAGCCAACCAGCAGGTCCCGGCTGTGAATCATTGGCCCGGACTTGCTGACGGGCTCCCGCTGTGTACAATCACACAGGAACCAGGCAGCGACATACAGCTCAGTTGCTTTGCTTGTTGCCTGTCCACAGTACATAGCAGGCAGGCAGTCCACAAGTGGTTAAAGCCATAGGCACCCTAAGCTTCTCATGCATTTTGCCACAAGGTGACACCTTCTTTAGCGTTGACAATTTACACAGTGCTTTCTATTTTTTAAATTCACATCAGCCCCTGCCTTCAAAGAGCTTACAATCTAAGATCTCTATAATACATGCTCACATGCAGCCAATTTAGACAGGAGCCAATAAACCTACCAGCATGTCTTTGTAGTGTGGGAGGAAACCTGCCCAAGTACAGGGAGAACATGCAAACTCACTGCAGATAGTGTCCTAGCTGGCATTTGAACGGGGAACCCCAATGCTACAAGGCACTGTTGACCAAAATGTCCCAATTTTTAAGCCAAAACTCCACTTTCGCCAATTTCTTCCAACCATTGATGAACCTTTGGAGCGGTGGTGTAGGACCTGGCTGTAACCCAGGAGGAGATACGTATAGGTTTTGCGATACGGCACTGCTTTACTTTCACTGACAATTGCGCAGTCGTGCGACGCTGTACCCCAAAAAATGTATGTAATTCCCCCCCCCCCCACAATTACAGCTTCCTTTTGGTGGTATTTAACCGGTTCAGCCCCAGAAGATTTGACCCCCTTCCTGACCAGAGCACTTTTTGCGATTCGGCACTGCGTCGCTTTAACTCAAAATTGCGCAGTCGTTGCGACGTTGCACCCAAACAAAATTGAGGTCCTTTTTTTCCCACAAATAGGGCTTTCTTTTGGTGGTATTTGATCATTTCTGCGGTTTTTATTTTTTGCGCTATAAACAAAAAAAGAATTTTGAAAAAAACTAATTATTGTTGACTTTTTGCTACAATAAATATCCCCCAAAAATATATAAAAAAACAATTTTTTTCCTCAGTTTAGGCCGATATATATTCTTCTACATATTTTTGGTAAAAAAAAAATCGCAATAAGCGTATATTGATTGGTTTGCGCAAAAGTTATAGCGTCTACAAAATAGGGGATAGTTTTATGACATTTTTATTTTTATTTTTTTTTTATTAGTAATGGTGGCGATCTGCGATTTTTATCAGGACTGAGACATTATGGCGGACACATCGGACACTTTTGACACTATTTTGTGACCATTGTCATTTATACAGCAATCAGTGCTATAAAAATGCACTGATTACTGTGTAAATGACACTGGCAGGGAAGGGGTTAAACACTAGGGGGCGATCAAGGGGTTAAGTGTGTCCTAGGGAGTGATTCTAACTGTGAGGGGCGGGTGGGCTTCCACTGACATGACAGCGATCATTGCTCCCGATGACAGGGAGCAGTGATCTCTGCCATGACACAAGCCAGAACGGGGAAATGCCTTGTTTACATAGGCACTTCCCCGTTCTGAGGCATCCGTGACATGAATCGCCACAAGACCGGCAGACATTGAGTCCGCCGGTCCTGCGGGCATGGTCACGTTGTACGCGGCGGGCGCGCGCCTCTTAAAGGGGACGTACAGGTACGCCCATTTGCCCACCGCTGCCATTGTGGCGGGAAGGTGTTAAAATCATGCAATTTCCATTGCGACTTTACTCTGCGACTTGATGTGACTTTGGATGAGTGCTACTTTGTTATGACTTTGGCTTTGACACATGTAATCGTTTTGTTTGTGCTCTACAATGTCATCAGGCATATGCAGGATGGAAAATTTCGTTTAGTCTCGTTTGGTTTCTTTATTTTCTAACGAATTCCAAATTTTGAAAATCAGTTGAAAATTGATTGACTCATTCTAATTCTGTGTGAAGAATAGTTGGTTGTTAAGGTGTGGGCCGGGAAGCCGACCACTGCATCCTTAACAACCGATGACTCATCAGCTGTCAGCGAGTTTCCCCACTGACAGCCGAATGTCAGTGACCCCGCCCCTTAGTTATTTAAGAGCTGTCAGATGGCGGAGCGGGCAGACAATGGGAGACTTCTTCAGGGCCAGAGGTTTTTTTTTCTCTTTGTGGGGGACATTTTTTATATATATTTTTTAATGAAGGGATTGTGAAAAACTGCCTACTGTCAGTTATACACTACATTTTTTGGGGAGATCTGGGGGACCCCTTGTTAAAGGGGGCTTCCAGATTCAGATAAGCCCCTTCCCGCAGACCCCCACAACCACCAGTCAGGGTTGTGGGGAAGAGGCCCCTGCCCCAAAGCACTCCTCCATTTTGAGGGTATGTGACCTGGTTTGGTTTAGGAGGGGGGGGGGGGGGGGGCGCTAGCTCGCATGCTCGAATAAGGGTCTGGTATCCACTTTTGGGTGGAACTCCGCTTTAAGCTCCAGTCCGTAAGTTTGCCCAGGCCAGGAAACATTCCCTCAATCTCCTGCCCCCCCCCCAGTGATCCAACTGCAGCACTGTAACTTTTAGCAAGCCACAAGCTCAGAGGCTGCCACAGGGGCTCATCTAAATCAAACATTTGTGAGAACAGCCAAGAACTGCACAGGCACTAAGATTTACATGATTGTGTTATCTCTGAACTGGCATCTCAGTCCAGTGAGTGGATAGTGATCCTGGATGAGGCCTGAACAAAGATGGCTCCGACTACTTGGAGAAAAAAGCAGATGAAGGCATTGTTAGGGGAGTACTGTGGACAGTAATACAATGTAAATCACAAAGTAACAAATTATTTCCCGACACACTTACCAGCCAGCCTGCAAAACAAACAAATTAACCCTGTCTAACAATTCACATTAAAAACAGAGGGTTTTGTTTGCACACGTTTGCAAATATACAGTATCTCACAAAAGTGAGTACACCCCTCACATTTTTGTAAATTTTTTATTCTATCTTTTCATGTGACAACACTGAAGAAATGACACTTTGCTACAATGTAAAGTAGTGAGTGTACAGCTTGTATAACAGTGTAAATTTGCTGTCCCCTCAAAATAACTCAACACACAGCCATTAATATCTAAACCGCTGGCAACAAAAGTGAGTACACCCCTAAGTGAAAATGTCCAAATTGGGCCCAATTAGCCATTTTTCCTCCCAGGTGTCATGTGACTCGTTACAAGGTCTCAGGTGTGAATGGGGAGCAGGTGTGTTAAATTTGGTGTTATCGCTCTCACTCTCTCATACTGGTCACTGGAAGCTCAACATGGCACCTCATGGCAAAGAACTCTCTGAGGATCTGAAAAAAAGAATTGCTGCTCTACATAAAGATGGCCTAGGCTGATGCGCAGGCCAGACAGTCCGCGGTGCAGTCGTCGCTGAGATGGGTGGATGAATTTATGTATTTGGGAATCAGGGTAGCGAGAGATCCCCAGTCCTTCCAACGCCTTAATATTCAACCAGTGGTGTCACGCCTTAAAGAACACTGCTCTAGGTGGGCCAGCCTGCCCCTTAATCTACTAGGACGTATCAACGTTCTCAAGATGATTTATCTCCCCAAATGTATTTATTTGTTCAGGAACTGCCCGGTGCTGCTGCCTCGTTCCCTTTTCTGGGAGCTGGACAGTTGTATTGGCTCCTTTTTGTGGAGGGGCTCCTTCCCTAGACTGGCTAGGTCGACTCTGCAGCTCCCGGTGGATTTTGGGGGGTTGGCGATGCCCAACCTGCTGATCTACTACTGGGCGGCCATATTGGTCACGGTCAGATGGTGGTTGGAACAATCTAAAGCCAATGCTGCAGTCTGTCTTGAGGCGACTGTCGTAGGGTCTCTCAAGGAATTGGGTAATTTGATATATCGGGGAGTCTCAGCATACCCCTCCTTGCCGATACCTACCAAAACTACTTTAGCGGTGTGGAGCATAGCTAGACGGAGGTTTGTCTCTCCGGGTAGGTGGTCACCCTTCTGTCCCCTGTGGGGAAACCCTTCCCTCCCACATTTCCGGACAATCCCGGACCCACAGGTTTGGGCTAGGTATAACATTAAATTGCTAAAGGATATTGTGGTAGCCGGTTCTATCCGCTCCTTTTCAGATTTGGGTAGGTCGTTTGGCCTTCCTCGGTGGATGCTGTTCCGATACCACCAGTTGAGGCACGCCTTCCGTGCGCAGTTCCCGACCCCGCCAGATCTCACATCTGATGCGGTTGAGGACTTGTTGGCCCAGGAGGATCTGTCCAAGCCTTTGTCTGCGCTATATTTCACTCTCATTAAGAAAGACTCTCCCAAGATGGAGGTACTTTGGACTAGATGGGGTGCTGATATCCCTACTTTGGATAGGGAGTCCTACGAGGAAAGTTTTGAGGAAAGTTTTAAACTAGTGATATCCTCCAGGGACAAATTGGTACAGGCCAAGTTTTTTCATAGGACATATCTCACGCCTCAGAGGTTGCACAGAATATACCCTGAAAAATCCCCGGAGTGCCCCAGATGTGGATCACCGGACAGCTCATATATACATATGTTTTGGTCCTGTCCCAGGCTGTTGTTCTATTGGTCCACAATAATGGAAGGTATTAATGCTCGTCTACAACTAGAGCTCCCATTAACCCCAGAATTAGCGCTGTTAGGCATACACGATGATGACCAGCGACCCAGATATACTAAGTTGTTGATATCATTGCTGCTATTTTATGCCAAGAAGGGGATTGTATTGAAATGGAATTCCCGTAGCGCTCCTACGGTAAAGGCGTGGGAAAATTCAGTCAATGCCGTCCTACCTTTGTACAAACTGACCTATATAAGCAGAGGGTGCCCTCAGAAGTTTAGGAGAGTGTGGCGTCCTTGGACGGACCCCGGATGTTGATTACATAAATGTTACCGTTTCAATGCTACATGTAGTATGGTGATATTGCTGGTCTCCCTTCCGTCCCCCCCCTCCCCTCCAGTTTCCCTTCTTCCCTTCCCCTCCTATTCCACTGATAGGACCAAGTCAAATTACTTATGATATGTACTTTATTTAATTGTTTCTTCCTGTAAGCCATGTGTGCATTATTTTGTGGCCACTCACTGTTCTGATTGACTCTATTGTGTATGCCATTTCTTTTTCAATAAAGACCAACCTTGTTGTTAAAAAAAAAAAAAAAAAAAGATGGCCTAGGCTATAAGAAGATTGCCGCTGCCGATGCGCTGGCAGGACGTTAAAAAAACTCCTGCAAGCAGCATCTTTGGCACGGTGTGTACACCGCTCCTCCACCGCTCCTGCCCATTGAAATGAATGGGCAGTGCGGCCAAACCACTGCTAGCGGCTGAAAAAGGGTTAAAACCGCCCCGCTAGCGTCCGAATACCTCAGCAAAAACGACGGTAAAGCACCGCTAAAAATAGCGGCGCTTTACCGCCGGCGCCTCGGTGTGAAATTGGCCTAATTGCATTCAAAAAGTGATATATTTTATACAGATGTGTTACACACAGAGTGATATATATGGTTTGCAGCTAGTGACACCCCAAAATTCAGTATCTCAGAAAATTATAATATTACATATAAACCAATAAAAATATAAGACCAATAAAAAAAAGGATTTTTTAATACAGAAATGTTGGCTTAGTTAAAAGTCTGTCCATGTACAGTACAGTATAGTAAGTCCCAGCACCCCATAGACCTCTATGGAGGATTCTCTGTGTGTGAACTACAAGTCCCAGCATGTCCCCATAGTTCTCTACGGAGGTCTCTCTGTATGAACTACAAGTCCCAACGTGTCCCCATACACCTCTATGGAGGATTCTCAGTGTATGAATAACAAGTCCCAGCATGTCCCCATAGACCTCTATGGAGGATTCTCAGTGTATGAACAACAAGTCCCAGCATGTCCCCATAGACCTCTATGGAGGATTCTCTGTGTATGAACTACAAGTCCCAGCATGTCCCCATAGACCTCTATGGAGGATTCTCAGTGTATGAACAACAAGTCCCAGCATGTAGCAGTGTTCTGTCGGATTTGAAAACCTGTAAGATCAGCAGGCTTGCCGCTGCTTTCAAATATCAACATCTACACAGTCTGACAGAATTGTAAATACTGTATTTCACGATATAAGCTGCGTTTACTGTTAAAAATAACAGTGAAATGTATAACTCCATTGGGTGTAACAAGATGCCCGCTTCCCACCTTCTTGCTGTATGTTTACTGTGGCCGAGTGCGGGGTGTAGCAAGATGGCGGTGACGGAACATCACTTCTGTTACACATTCTAACGGGTCACCAATTCTGACGAAACACCGGCTATTGCCTTCAACAAAGATGGCGCCGGAAGAATGATGACATCACTTCCTTTCCGGGATTCAAAGTCAGTATTTCTCAACTCTAGTCCTCAAGGCGCCACAACAGGTCATGTTTTCAGGCTTCCCATTATTTTCCACAGGTGATTTGATCAGTTTCATTGCTATAGTAATTACCACAGCCGTTTCATCTGAGGGAACACCTCCCCCACCATCTCTGTACAAAACCCCTCCCCCACCTCTGTACACAACTCCTCCCCCACCCTTGTACACAACCCCTCTCCCACCTCTCTACACAACTATACAACCAATCACCTGTCCAAGATCTACAAGTTACTGACCCCCCAATTTATGGATTGGTGATTGTCCATCCAGTCCTGAGATTTACACAGCTCCGTCATACAGCACACAGACTCTGAAAATCACACCCAACTTTTGCTGCGGCATATACACCCCAAATATACATCCCATACATCCATCCCATACATCACATACAAGCATGTGGGCTGGATGCGAGAGTTGGATCAGAAGGGTGAATGTGCCAGGACAGGTAGATGTGTCTCATCTCTGCTTCCTTTCACCACTCTGCATATCACGAATATCTTAGATGAGAAGAGGGTACAGCGGTGGGGAAAATGAGCAGGAGGGTACAGCGGTGGGACAGATGAGAAGAGGGTTACAGTGGTGGGACAGGTGATCAGGGGGGTTCAGTGTTGGGCAGTGTTGCCAACCGCCCGTAGATATACGGGCAGCCCGTAAATTTGAACCCTTTTTCAGGGGGCCTGTGAAAGCCTTTAGGGGCACTGGTGCTCGTAAAAATGATGGCCGCGATCACAACCACGCAACGGCGCATGCGCCGTTCCGACGCTGCCTGGGCTCGGGAAAGCTCGTACGCGCTCGGCTGGGCGGCGCATGCGCAGTAATGTAATTGCGCCGCCTGGCGCCATTTTCGAATCCATTGAGAGAGACCACGGCGGCCAGCCAGGCGACTCTGTCCTCTCAGGCAGTGCATGACTGCACTGCACACTCGTCATAGGCGGAGCGGAGGTACTGAAGGAGAGTGAAGCTGTAGGGGGGATAATATCCGTAGTAAAAGGAGGACATTACTGGGAGCCGGGAGACGTAATATGATGGTGAATAGAGCACATCAGTCTCTGTCCCTGGCCCTGGCTGCATGGCATATGCAGGGGACAGAGACTGATGTGCTCTATTCACCATCATATTACTTCTCCAATCCACATCAGATTCATCAGTGTGCGGTGTCCTCCTCCTGCGCCCCTTTCATCTCTCCACAGGTCAGGGCAGCACTGTGCTGCCCTGACCTGTGGAGAGGTGAAAGGGGTACAGGAGGAGGACACAGCACGCTGAAGATGTGGAGAAGTAATCTGATGGTGGGCAGAGGAGGAGGCTACTGTGAGGATGTAGTATGTCTGCAGCAGCCTCTGTCCACCTCCTGTAGTATGCCCGCAGTCTCTTTCCACCTCCTGTAGTATGCCTGCAGTCTCTTTCCACCTCCTGTAGTATGCCCGCAGTCTCTTTCCATCTCCTGTAGTATGTCCGCAGTCTCTTTCCACCTCCTGTAGTATGCCCGCAGTCTCTTTCCACCTCCTGTAGTATGCCCGCAGTCTTTCCACCTGCTGTAGTATGTCCGCAGTCTCTTTCCACCTCCTGTAGTATGCCCGCAGTCTCTTTCCACCTCCTGTAGTATGCCCGCAGTCTTTCCACCTGCTGTAGTATGTCCGCAGCCTCTGTCCACCTCCTGTAGTATGTCCGCAGTCTCTTTCCACCTCCTGTAGTATGTCCGCAGCCTCTGTCCACCTCCTGTAGTATGTCTGCAGTCTTTGTCCACCTCCTGTAGTATGTCTGCAGTCTTTGTCCACCTCCTGTAGTATGTCTGCAGTCTTTGTCCACCTCCTGTAGTATGCCCGCAGCCTCTGTCCACCTCCTGTATTATGTCCGCAGCCTCTGTCCTCCTCCTGTAGTATGTCTGCAGTCTTTGTCCACCTCCTGTAGTATGCCTGCAGCCTCTGTCCACCTCCTGTATCATGTCCGCAGCCTCTGTCCACCTCCTGTAGTATGTCTGCAGCCTTTGTCCACCTCCTGTATCATGTCTGCAGCCTCTGTCCTTCTGTATCATGTTCGCAGCCTCTGACCATCTCTTGTCTTTTATCATGTCTGCAGTCTCTGAGAGGATCCTAGAAAGGAGTCAAGAGTGGGAGCGCCACCGGGATGGGGGTTACGGGAAGAGACAAACATGTGTGGAATGTGGAGAGGAGACTATAGAATAGCCGCCAAGCTGGAGCCGTCCAACTGAGCCCTGCAAGGTGCACCTGAGGTCAGTGACAGCGCCGCCAGGCCAGTCTGGGGGGGGCCACTAATGTAAGGGTGGAGTGAATACAATAATGTAAGGGGGCACTGATATAAAGGTTCCCCCCTATATTAGTAACCCCCCTTACCTTAGTGTATTTACTCTACGGAAGGTGGTCTCTGGTTACCATCCTGCACACTCTGATGTAAGGGGGAACTCTCTGCTGGCCGGGTTATAGTAACCTGACCTTCATGTAAATTGGGAAATATGTTTTTTGGCTTTTGTTTAACTTAAACACATTGCTAATAGCACTAGCTATGTGTTTATAGTTCAAATATTGATATTTTCACTGTTTAGCCACTTCAGCCCCGGAAGGATTTACCCCCTTCCTGACCAGAGCACTTTTTACAATTTGGCACTGCGTCGCTTTAACTGTTAATTGCGCGGTCATGTAATGCTGTACCCAAATGAAATTTGCGTCCTTTTCTTCCCACAAATAGAGCTTTCTTTAGATGGTATTTGATCACCTCTGCCGTTTTTATTTTTTGCGCTATAAATGGAAGAAGACCGAAAATTTTGAAAAAAAATGATATTTTCTACTTTTTGTTATAAAAAAAATCCAACAAACTCAATTTTAGTCATACGTTTAGGCCCAAAAGTATTCGGCCACATGTCTTTGGTAAAAAAAATGTCAATAAGCGTATATTTATTGGTTTGCGCAAAAGTTATAGCGTCTACAAACTAGGGTACATTTTCTGGAATTTACACAGCTTTTAGTTTATGACTGCCTATGTCATTTCTTGAGGTACTAAAATGGCAGGGCAGTACAAACCCCCCCCCCCAAATGACCCCATTTTGGAAAGTAGATACCCCAAGGAAATTGCTGAGAGGCATGTTGAGCCCATTAAATATTTTTTTTTTTTTGTCCCAAGTGATTGAATAATGACAAAAAAAAAAAAATTTACAAAATGTTGTCACTAAATGATATATTGCTCACACAGGCCATGGGCATATGTGGAATTGCACCCCAAAATACATTCAGCTGCTTCTCCTGAGTACGGGGATACCACATGTGTGGGACTTTTTGGGAACCTAACGGCGTACGGGGCCCTGAAAACCAATCACTGCCTTCAGGATTTCTGAGGGCGTAAATTTTTTATTTCACTCCTCACTACCTATTACAGTTTTGAAGGCCATAAATGCCCAGATGGCACAAAACCCCCCCAAATGACCCCATTTTGGAAAGTAGACACCCCAAGCTATTTGCCGAGAGGCATGTTGAGTCCATGGAATATTTTATTTTTTGACACAAGTTGCGGGAAAGTGACAATTTTTTTTTTTTAGCACAAAGTTGTCACTAAATAATATATTGCTCACACAGGCCATGGGCATATGTGGAATTGCACCCCAAAATACATTCAGCTGCTTCTCCTGAGTATGGGGATACCACATGTGTGAGACTTTTTGGGAGCCTAGCTGCGTACGGGGCCCCGAAAACCAAGCACCGCCTTCAGGATTTCTAAGGGCATACATTTTTGATTTCACTGCTCACTACCTATCACAGTTTTGAAGGCCATAAAATGCCAAGATGGCACAACCCCCCCCCCCAAATGACCCCATTTTGGAAAGTAGACACCCCAAGCTATTTGCTGAGAGGCATGTTGAGTATTTTGCAGCTCTCATTTGTTTTTGAAAATGAAGAAAGACAAGAAAAATGTATTTTTTTTTCTTTTTTCAATTTTCAAAAGTTTGTGACAAAAAGTGGGGTCTGCAAAATACTCACTATACCTCTCAGCAAATAGCTTTGGGTGTCTATTTTCCAAAATGGGGTCATTTGGGGGGGGGGGGGGGTTTGTGCCATCTGGGCATTCCATGGCCTACGAAACTGTGATAGGCAGTGAAGAGTGAAATAAAAAATTTACGCCCTTAGAAAGCCTCAAGGCGGTGCTTGGTTTTCGGGGTCCCGTACGCGGCTAGGCTCCCAAAAAGTCTCACACATGTGGTATCCCCGTACTCAGGAGAAGCAACAGAATTTATTTTGGGGTGTAATTTCACATATTCCCATGGCATGTTTGAGCAATATATCATTTAGTGACAACTTTGTGCAAAAAAAAAAAAAAAAAAAATTGTCTTTTTGCCACAACTTGTGTCACAATATAAAATATTACATGGACTCGACATGCCTCTCAGCAAATAGCTTGGGGTGTCTACTTTCCAAAATGGGGTCATTTGGGGGGGGTTTTGAACTGTCCTGGCATTTTATGCACAACATTTAGAAGCTTATGTCACACATCACCCACTCTTCTAACCACTTGAAGACAAAGCCCTTTCTGACACTTTTTGTTTACATGAAAAAATTATTTTTTTTTGCAATAAAATTACTTTGAACCCCCAAACATTATATATTTTTTAAAGCAAATGCCCTACAGATTAAAATGGTGGGTGTTTCATTTTTTTTTTTTCACACAGTATTTGCGCAGCGATTTTTCAAACGCATTTTTTGGGGAAAAAACACACTTTTTTAAATATTAATGCACTAAAACACACTATATTGCCCAAATGTTTGATGAAATAAAAAAGATGATCTTAGTCCGAGTACATGGATACCAAACATGACATGCTTTAAAATTGCGCACAAACATGCAGTGGCGACAAACTAAATACATTTTTAAAAGCCTTTAAAAGCCTTTACAGGTTACCACTTTAGATTTACAGAGGAAGTCTACTGCTAAACTTACTGCCCTCGATCTGACCTTCACAGTGATACCTCACATACATGGTGCAATTGCTGTTTACATTTGACGCCAGACTGACACTTGCGTTCGCCTTTGCGCGAGCAGGGGGGGACAGGGGTGCTTTTTTTTTTTTTTTTGTTAATTTTTTTTTTTTTTTATCTTATTTTTGAACTGTTCCTTTCATTTTTATTTTTTTTGAATCATTTTTATTGTTATCTCAGGGAATGTAAATATCCCCTATGATAGCAATAGGTAGTGACAGGTACTCTTTTTTGAAAAAATTGGGGTCTATTAGACCCTAGATCTCTCCTCTGCCCTCAAAGCATCTGACCACACCAAGATCGGTGTGATAAAATGCTTTCCCAATTTCCCAATGGCGCTGTTTACATCTGGCGAAATCTAAGTCATGAAATGCTCGGAGCTTCCGGTTTCTTAGGCCATAGAGATGTTTGGAGCCATTCTGGTCTCTGATCAGCTCTATGGTCAGCTGGCCGAATCACCGGCTGCATTCTCAGGTTCCCTGTTGGGACAGGAGAGCCAGAGAAAAACATGGAAGACGGTGGGGTGGGGTGGGGGGGCATTCCCTCCCACTGCGGGGGGGCATTCCCTCCCACTGCTTGTAAAAGCAGTCTAGAGGCTAATTAGCCGCTAGGATTGCTTTTACATGAAAGCCGACCGCTGGCTGAAAAGAATGATACCAAGATGATACCTAAACCTGCAGGCATCATTCTGGTATAACCACTCAAAGTCCAGCAACATACCAGTACGTTGCTGGTCCTTGTTGGGCATATATTGTAAACTTTTTTTTCATGCAGCCTGTGGGCTGAACGAAAAAAAGATATTGATCGGTGGGTATGCCCACCATTAGAATACCTCCCCTCATCCACCCACTTCTAATGATGGACATACATGCACCGTATATATATGCCGAAGCATGGGGGCATCCTCCCGCAAAAGTTAGGAGCAAATCGCTCCTCTGCCCACTGCTGCCCCCACGCTTCGGCGTATATGCTGAAGTATGTAACTGTGGTGGTGAAATCACCTCAGACAGCGCTGGAGTCACGGCTTTATATATCGTGGGAGCAAACGCTGTTGCTGTCAAGATAAATAAATCCGCTCTGCAGCTGAATGGCGTACCTGAAAACAAAAAAGTGGTTAACAATAAAAAAACTAAGTATAAAAAAATTGCATACCTATAAAGCAAACATGATAAAAACATAACAATAAAACATTGCAGTATAGAATGCAGAACAATATAGAGAGAATAGAGAGAGAACAATAAAACAGCAACTATTTTTGTTTTTTTTATTTTATATTTTTTTGTATTTTTATTTATTTATTTATTTTTTTTTTACACTTTTTTTAGTAACTTTAACTTTTTTAACTGGTACCAGGTTTGGGTCTCTCAAAATGCATTGGCATCTTGGGAGACCCTGTGAAAGTGTGTCCTAGTCTGTGCAGTGCTGTACCCTACGCTAATACTCAACTAGTGTATGGTAGCGTTCAAAACATTCACCAATGTATAGACCAGGATTGTCAGGACAGGAGGGACAACAATACCGGGTGTCACGCCTAAATCCGCGCTTGCTGCAGACACGACATCTTTTTTGGGGGGCTCGTTGGGTAGGGGCACTCTGGAGGACATAAGGAAAAAGCCTCTCATGCAGCCGGCTTACTGCATTTGGTTGGGAAAGGTGAGGTGGAGCACTGTCTGGAAACAAAAGGGCTCTGACGATCTCTTCCTGGAATTTAAGGAAGGATCCAGTCTGTCCTGAAGCTCTGTATAGCACATGAGCATTCAGCAAAGCCAATTGAAATAAATAAACAGACACTTTTTTGTACCAGCGTCTGGCCTTACGGGCAATTAGGTACGGCGCCAACAACTGGTCGTTGAGGTCCACCCCTCCCATATTTTGGTTATATTCATGGACACGAGAGGGGTTTCTCCACAACACCATTCGCCGTAGTAATTTGGGTCGTCGTGTCTGCATGAAGGGAGGTAAGAACGAAAACATTCTTATTGTCCCTCCACTTCATAGCGAGCAAATTATTACACTGCAAGCAGGCTCTCTCCCCCCAGCCTAAGACGGGAATCTACAAGCCGCTGGGGAAAGCCCCGGCGATTAGGTCGCACGGTGCCACATGCTCCAATCTGTTGATCAAAAAGGTGACTAAAAAGTGGCACGCTCGTGTAGTAATTGTTCACGTACAAGTGGTACACCTTTCCGAATAAGGGTGACACCAAGTCCCACACTATCTTGCCAGCGCTTCCTATGTAGTCAGGGCAGTTTGTCGGCTCTACGTGACTATCTTTGCCCTCGTAAACCCTAAATCTACATGTATAGCCTGTGGCCCTGTCACAGAGCTTATACATCTTGACCCCGTATCTGGCACGCTTGCTGGGAAGGTACTGTTTGAATGACAAGCGGCCAGAAAATTTAATCAGGGACTCATCAACGAAGACAACTTGATGGGGAGTAAACAAGTCTGCAAAACGCTGGTTGAAGTGGTTTACGAGGGGCCGAATTTTGTAGAGCCGATCGTATGCAGGGTCTCCACGAGGACGACAGAGTTCATTGTCGTTGAAATGCATGAACCGCAAAATCTGCTCGTATCGTGCCCTGGTCATGGAGGCAGAGAACAAGGGCATATGGTGAATTGGGTCAGTGGACCAATATGACCGCAACTCACTCTTTTTAGTTATGCCCATGAGGAGGGAAAGGCCCAGAAAGGTCTTAAATTCGGAAACCGTAATTGGTCTCCAATCTCTGGCAAGGGAGGACTGGGGAATAATGGCGATGTGTTGACCAGCGTACAAATTGCTTTGGTCCACAATAGATCTATAGAGATCTTCGGTGAAAAACAGCGAATAAAAATCCAGTGGCGTAAAGTCAACTGTTTCCACCTGAATTCCGGGTTGGCCAGTGAAAGGGGGAAGTACGGGTGCTGCAGAAGTGGTGGGTTCCCAATTCGGATTGGCGAATGCAGCAGGAAGGGCACGACGGGCCTGTGTTCGTCTTCTTGGTGGCAGTGGGACACTACTTGTGCTTGCCACCTCGCCAGCTTGAACTGCACTTATGGGACTCGCCATGTCACCAAGTGTTACTGCAGTGCTGGATGTACGGCCAGGGTGTACTAGGCCGCTGGTGCTTGCCAGTTCACCAGAAGGAATAGCGGCACTAGTACTTCTCTGCTCCATATGAGAGCCCTGCTGTTCTTGCACTTCAAGGACAGAAGAAGAAGTTCTGGGTCTGGTACGCCTGACCTTAGCAGGGACCACAACTCCGTCGTCAGAGCTATCTGTCATGGAGCCGCTGTCCTCTACGGGATCGTATTCTGAGCCTGAATCTGACAGATGAGTGACTTCCTCTTCACTCTTCACTATCTGTCATGCTCAGAAACGTGTAGGCCTCTTCACTAGTGTATTTTGGGCTCTAAATTTAGGGGTACACTAGTGAGACTCACAGGCAAAAAAGCTCCTGACTGTTAGCGACTGATTCAAAACGCTACCAAAAAACTGTTAGCGATCGCAGGGATCAGGCCTGACTCTGCGAACGCTGCAGTTATGTGTGCTTAGTGTTTTGTAAGTGTCAGTGATACTGCACTTGGGTGGGCTGGGCTGGGCCGAGGAGCAAAAGGTGCTGGGCTGATCCCGCTAACACTGCATTTATGGGAACCCTAAACTGCTGGGGAGTATAGATCTGATCGGATCAGATATCGATCCGTTCAGATACTATAGCACTAAGGGAGGTGTATGCTGCGTGCGTGGGTTTTAGCGGTACTGGCGCTAACCTGACGCTGCCTGGGGCGACGCAGACCTTATCTGATCCTAAAAACTTAACTTATATCACCGCCGGGCAATTAGGGGGTTAAACCTTTATAAGGTAATAAACGGCGGGTGCCCTAAAACTATAATAAACTATAAAAACTATTAGAAACAAACTAACTAACCAGCGTCACCCGTAAAACATTTATACGGTGATCGCTGGTGAAAGGGTTAACTAGGGGGCAATCAAGGGGTTAAAACCTTTAGTAGGTAGTATATGGGGGTCCCTGTCGCTATAAAACACTGACAGCGAACCTATATACTTACCTCCCTAACTAGCGTCACCTGTGTCACTAATACAGCGATCAGTAAAACGATCGCTTAGCGACACTGGCGACGGGGGGTGATCAAGTGGTTAACTTTTATTAGGGGGGGTTAGGGGGGTACCCTGGACCTAAAGGGGGTACCCCAGACCTAAAGGGGGCTAACCTAACTGCCCTAACACTTATAACTGTCACAAACTGACCACCAATGCAAAAAAAACAAAACTGCTATTGATGTCAGTGTGACAGGGGGTACAGGGGGGTGAAGGGGGGTGACAAGTGTGCCTGGCATGTTCTACTGACAGTGTAGTGTTGGTGCACTTACTTGGATGTCTTCTCTCCTCAGCGCCGGATCGAAAAGACCGGCTCGAGGAGGGATGACATCACTTCCTGTGCCTCTGTTTACATTACAGAGACACAGGAAGGATTTTCATTCGCTGGGAGCGATCGGGAGGGGGTGGCCAACAATGGATGGCCTCCCCTCTCATCGCCCGCGAACTCGAGCCGACCGCCTCTGGCACCGGGGGGGGTCCGATCGGAACCCCCACCCGCGGGAGGCAGATCACGTATGGGTACGTGATTCTGCCTGCCCGTGCCATTCTGCTGACGTATATCAGCGTGAGGCGGTCGGCAAGTGGTTAGCACTAAAAACAGTAATTTTAGGTACTTTTTTGCAGTGTCAGTAAAAGATGTGGATCCGCCAGTAAATGTCATGTATTTTTTGGGTCAGTAAAAAAATTGGCGCCGTTTGTAAATTTTGGCGTTCTGCCAGTAAATTTCACTTCAGGGAGTTGGCAACACTGGTGTTGGGCCAGATGAGAAGGGGGTTCAGTGGTGGGATAGAAAAGCAGGAGGTTAGAGCAGTGAGGCAGATGTGAAAAGAGATGTATTGAAGGGACAGATGAGCAGGGGGTTAGAGTGGTGGGGCAGGAGAGCAGGGGGTATAGTGGTGGGAGGAATGAGAAGGGGGTTCAGCGATGGGACAGAAGAGCAAGGGGGTACAGTGATGGGGCAGATGAGCAGGGGGTTACAGTGGTGGGACAGATGAGTGGGGGGTTCAGTGTTGGGCCAGATGTTAAGAGGGTTACAGTGGTGGGAAAGGTGAGCAGGGGGGTTCAGTGTTGAGACAGATGAGAAGGGGGTTCAGTGGTGGGACAGAAGAGCAGGGGGGTACAGCGGTGGGGCAAATGTGAAAGGAGGTAAATTGGTGGGACAGATGAGCAGGGGGTTGCAGTAGTGGGGCAGAAGAGCAGGGGGAACAGAGGTGGGACAGATGTGCAGGAATAACAGTGCTGGGGCAGATGAGAAGTCTAGCACATAAAATCCCAATAAAATGCATTTATGTTTTTGGTTGTAACATGACAAAATGTGGAAAATTGAATGGGGTATGAATACTTTTTCAATGCAATGTATTAAGCTTATGATCTACTAAAACCTTCAAATCCTTCTCTACTATCGATCCCCCCACATAGCCAGGAAGAAAATCACATGGTTTCTATGATAGGTTCATAGTGATCTTTGACCAGGACATAACCATGCAGGGACCACATGGCCCCTATAGTAGGTTCATAGTAATCTACAACCAGGACATAGCCAGGAAGGGATCACATGGCCCCTATGATAAGTTCATAGTGATCTCCGACCAGGACATAGCCAGGAAGGGATCACATGGCCCCTTTGGTTACAGCATTTGTTCACACCTGGCTAAAACTTTTGCACAGTACTGTAGAGGGAACATTGTATATACAGCTATTATGAGAAGGGGGGGGGGGTAACACTTACCAGGCGAGGCAGCCATCTTGTGAGATTGCGTTGGCCAGGAATCGAACCTGGGTCAGCTGCTTGGAAAGTAGCTATGCTTACCACTGCACCACCAACGCGAGGTAGCATGTCTTTGGGGTGTGGGAGGAAACCGGAGCACCCGGAGGAAACCCACGCAAACACAGGGAGAACATGCAGACTCCATCCTGGTCAGGATATGATCCAAACACCCCAGTGCTGCAAGGCAGAAGTGCTAACTACTGTGCTGCCCGATCTTAAAGTAGAACTTCACCTATAAAGGGAAGTTCCGCTTTTCATCCTCTTCCTCATTCGTTGGCCGGGAATCAAACATGGGTCAGCTGCTTAGAAAGCAGCTATGCTTACCACTGCATCACCAACGCGAGGTAGCATGTCTTTGGAGTGTGGGAGGAAACCGGAGTACCCGGAGGAAACCCACGCAAACACAGGGAGAACATGCAGACTCCATGCAGACAGTGTCGTGGTCAGGATATGAACCAAACACCCCAGTGCTGCAAGGCAGAAGTACTAACTACTAAGCCTCTGTGCTGCCCAATCTTAAAGCAGAACTTCACCTATAAAGGGAAGTTCCGCTTTTCATCCTCTTCCTCATTCGGCTTTAAATATCCTAAAGGCTCTCGGGTGCGGCGGCAGCACCCGAGAGCCGAGCGACAGATTGGCTTCGGGTGCCGACATCGCGGGCGTCCTGGACAGGTAAGTGTCCATATTTTAAAAGTCCGCAGCTGCAGTATTTGTAGCTGCTGACTTTAAAAAAAAAATTTGGCGGAACTCCGCTTTAAGTGACCTAGAGATGCAGATCCATTTTGTAGAGTGACCTAGAGCTGCAGATCCTTTTTGTAGAGTGACCTAGAGCTACAGAGTCCTTCAGCTGTTGTAGGCCTCAGTGGTAACTTCTCCAATATTGGTGATGTCCTTCGTGTGGAATGGGACAAATACATGTCCTCTGGTCTGTATAGTGTCTCTACTCCATGGATAAGCTCTGTCTTATATAAGAGGACATGAGCTAGTCATGAGTGTAACCTGAAATGTAGACAGGCAGGGACAGGACAACTCACTTGAATGTGGAAGCCTGGCTCTTCATAGATGGTAGAGAGTCCATTCCCAGTATGGTGGATTGGGCAACAAGGATGCCCTGATAGTCCATCATCATTGTCTATGATTGTCTGTCTGTGGAGCTGCTACCACTAGTAGCTCTACCTACTGTGTCCAGGTCTGCTGGCCGGCCTCTGCTGTTTTTATGGGCGTCTGAATGGTGACCACTTGAATGGGGCACCAGCGCAACTTCTTTGACGCTCCCCTAAAAGGTATTTTCACTTTTGCAGCCATATTGGGATAATACCTACTTTATATCTGTTACATGTTCTCATTCACAGAATAAAACTTAATAAAAATTGTAAAGTTTGCTGCTCACCTTTAAAGAGGGAATCACGTGTGAAAAATGACAAACAAAACATGGCTCCTACAAATCTGATACCAGAACCCCAGCCGAGCATGCAGCCTGGCAGGTCAGGAAAGGGGGGGATGAGCGTGCACCCCCTCCACTCCTGAGCCATACCAGGCCACGTGCCCTCAACATGAGAAGTGTACCTTGAAAAGGGGGACCCCCCTCCCCCCTGACAAGGCACCTCTTTATTTTGAGGTCATGTGGCCTGGTATGGGCGAGGTATGGGCGAGGAGAGGAGGTGTATGCTCACCCCCCTCCCCCCCTTTCCTGGCCTGTCAGGATGTGTGCTTAGGAGGGGGTCTGGATTTTGGGTTTCCATTTTTTATTTTTTTTTCCATGGGGTTTCGGCTTTAATTGTGACCAGCAATTTTTATAATTTTCTTAAAGTTATGCTATGTGAATGGGAACAAGTAAAAAATATAAAGTAGGTGTAAAAAATGTGGCTGAAAAATTGGAAATACCTTTTAGGTGATCTCAGTAGAAGCGTTGGTGCAGAGATCTGTCTTGGTACAGTCGTACCCGGTCCCTGGGAGGGCCGATTACCATTTCCACAAGATAGCTGAGATGGCAGATGCCAAAAGGTCATGGATGTTTCTTCGAGCCGCACCTGGTCCCTGGAAGGGTTGATGGGAAGATCCTCTGTTTACTGAAGTGTCAGCTGCCACCGGTGTGGGGACCTGTTTCGGTACAGCTGTACCTGGTCCTTGGGATGGCTGGTGGGAAGACCATCTGTTTACTAGATAGGCAGGCGCCACCAGTGTGGGGACCTGTGTTTGTACAGAGGTACTGGGTTCCTGGGAGGGCTGATGGGAAGACTCTTTGGTTGTTGGAGTGGCAGCTGCCACCAGTGAAGGAACCTGTATTGGTACAGCCCTGCCTGGTCCCTGGGAGGGTTCCTTAGACATTTTGTTGAGTCTTCTTCTAGGAATAGCCAATTGTCTTGTTTGTCCAACTATATTGATAGTGATTCAGAAGCTGCGGAAAGGGAAATAGAGGGCTGATGGGAATCCCCTCTGGTTACTGGAGTGGCAGCCGCCACCAGTGTAGGAACCTGTGTTGGTAAAGCCGTACCTGGTCCCTGGGAGGGTTCCTCAGACTTTCCACTGAGTCTTCTAACACTATCCCCACACACAAAACTTGAACTATGCAGAAGAGATAATGTGGCACTCTTGTTGGTAAAGATAGCTTGTGGTATTGCTCTCTTGAAGAAAGGAGCTGATGAGAATCTTTCAAGAGAGTGATGACGTAGTGGACTCCGGTGATGATGGCTTGACTTGAAGATCTTCTCTCTCCATGTTCACTAGCAAATCATCTTCTGATCCCTCCTCCTCATCTCCTAGTTTAAAATTTCTTCCAACGTTTTGCCCATCTTCATTCCCAAAAAAGCTGCACCCCTCCTATTTAGGTGCAATCCATCAATGCTATAAAGATGGTAACCGACTGAGAAGTCAGCCCAGTTGGCCATGAAGCCAAACTCCTCCTCCCTGCAGTAGTTCCTCAGCCACATGTTAAGCTCCCTAAGCTCCTGCTGCCTCTCTGGTGTGGCTCGAGGTACAGGCAGTATTTCTGAAAATACTGCCTTGGAGGTCCTTTTCTTCAATATAGTCCCTAAGTCCCTGAAATCATTTTTTAGGGCGCCCCATCTTCCTCTAACTTTGTCGTTGGTTCCAATATGTATCATGACAGCTGGGTTTTCCCCAGCCCCATCCAACAATTTGTCCATCTGATTTGCAATGTCCCGAACACAAGCACCTGGTAAACAGCATACTGTTCGGTAACAATAGTCTTTAAGACAGATTTCTCTCTCTGTCCCTTTAATTATTGAGTCCCCTACTACCAGTATCTTCCTGTTATTTGCTGTAACTTTGCGCTCATTTTTACTGGAGGAGATGTTCCCAATGTTCCTCTGGCAACATTCTAGTGGAGCATCAACTTGAATTTCTTCCAGCTTTTTGGTCACCTTCTCTCCCAATAGAGCGGCACCCTGCTCATTTAAGTGCAGTCCGTCCCTGCTATAGAGCCGGTAATTTGAAAAGTCAGTCCAGTTCTCCATGAACCCAAACCCCTCCTCCCTGCACCAGTTTCTCAGCCATTTGTTAAGTACCATAAGCTCCTGCTGCCTCTCTGGTGTGGCTCGAGGTACAGGCAGTATTTCTGAAAATATTGCCTTGGGGGACCTTTTCTCCCTTCGTCTTTCAGGACAGCACCTGGAGAGAGAGCGCAGCTCCACCCACTTTCCCAGGAAACACTGCAGTCAGTTTCTTTAAAGACCGGACACTTCCACCATGGCCTCAGTTGTAGTGTTTCCTCCGCCATGGTGGAAGCGCTGCAGGGAACCAGGGGTGTGCTGCGCTTTCTCCAGGTGGTGAAGGTTAGGGCATACCGGATCGTTTTTCTTCCAAAGACAGCCCAGCATCCTCCCTGACGTGTGGGGGATTCTCCGGTGCCTCCTCCTCTTCATGCTCGGCGAGAGCCAGGCTGCGAGGGTCCCGCTCCTACAGACCGGTGGCAGGGCTGTGGAGTAGAGCGGCGTCTATTCCACGGGCCGCACGCCTTCCGGGTTCGGATGGCAAGCGTGTCATTTCCGACCGGGGGCGGGGCCTCGAGCGGCGCGACGCGGCTTCCGGTTCCGGCCGCTGGAACGCAGGAGGGGGGGGCGGTCTCCATGGCTGATTTCATTTCCGGCCCTCACAGCGGTGAGCGGCCCGGGAAAATCAAATAAAAGAGCACAAACGCCGCTGTGTGTCCTGTCAATAATGGAGGACGATCAGACGGCGGTGGCAGGAGCAGGAGCCACAACAATCAGCCAGGCTCAGGTAAGCAGGGATACTGGTCTCTGTCTTTTACTCTATGGGCATTTATAATGTTTAGTTATTATCCCTTCCCTAAAAAAAAAAAAAAAAAAAAGTGGGGAGCCTGCAGATCACTTGGTCCTGAGTACTAAAGGAGGGATAAGTGATTAATTATGTTTTAAGGTGGATCTGTGGGGTGATTCACCGGCTGTGGAACAGATCATAGGTGTTAAAGGGTTAACTTCCTTGGTGGTGTTTTTTTCTGTGTTCCTTATACAGCATGTAAACTGTTGTTTGTGAAATATGGTTCAGCTATTGTCTTTTTTCCCTTGGGATATTGCAGAAGGCTAAGGAGAAGACCAAGCATGTCTCCCCTATTGTTAAAAGGAAGTGTCCCTCTTGTAAGGGGTTACTGAGGGATTCCTGGCCCAAAGTATTATGCAAATCTTGCATTGCGGACATAGTTAAGGAGGAGACAGCTCCTGCTAGTCCTGCAGCTCAACAAAGCGAATTGCTAAGCTCTTTCAGGAAGGAACTGGCAGACACCTTTGAGTCCTTCAGGTCCTACCTAGATAGGCGTCCAACGGCGCATAGCAGTGTGGTGCCACATTCTCAATCCTCTGTTTCAGCATCCAGAGGGGGCAGCGACTCAGAGGAGGAGGAAAGTAACATTTTACTAAATTCGGAGGAGGAAGCAGAAGAAGTAAATGAAGCTTCTTCTCCTTCTTCTAGGTACAAGTTATCCCTTGAGGAGGTAGATGATTTACTAAGAACAATTCATACTACCCTTAACATCACAGAGGATAAGGCTCAGCTATCCCTACACGATAAGATGTTCCAAGGCCTCGGGGAGGAAAAACACAGGGTTTTTCCTGTACATAAATTCCTATCAGAGACCATTAAAAGGGAGTGGAAGGATCCAGAGAGAGCCCCCTTCTTTTCTAAATCCCTCAAGCGAAGGTTTCCGTTTGATGAGGATAGCTCGCATATTTGGAATAAAAAGCCAAGACTAGACGCAGCCTTTTCCCAGGTATCTAGGAATACTGACCTGGCCTTTGAGGACATGGGTATCCTTAAAGATACCATGGACAAAAAGGCAGACTCCCTATTAAGGAAGGCATGGGATTCTTCTTTAGCAAATTTGAAGCCTGCCATGGCCTCAACTGTGGTAGCCAGAAATCTGGAACACTGGCTGGAGCAGCTGAAGATCCACATTGAGGCAGGGACGCCTCGTAAGGATCTGCTAGATACGCTACCGGTGTTATCAAGGGCGGTAGGGTATATAGCAGATGCCTCAGCGGAGTCAATCAGGATGTCAGCCAGATCCACAGCTCTGATAAACTCAGCTCGCAGGGCGTTATGGGTCAAGACATGGACAGGGGATACTGCTTCAAAGACAAAATTATGCGGTTTACCCTTTGAAGGTGATCTAGTGTTTGGCCCTGGGCTGGAAGCTATTCTTGACAGAACAGCTGACAAAAAGAAGGCTTTCCCTATAAAGAAGAAGGTACTTCCGCAAGGCAACAGAAATTTTCGTGCTTTTCGAAAGACCCCAGATACCAAAGAGGCAGGCTACAAAAGGCCTTGGAAGTCTCAAAGAGGGAGGGGTAAGTCAGGAGTACTTTTTCGCCCCCCAACCACAAGCCCAAAAACCCAGTGACGGTCAGCCAACTGTGGGAGCAAGGTTACAGACCTTCTTTTTACAGTGGAAGACTATAACAAGCAGCCAGTTTATCCTCAGGACCATCTTGGAGGGTTACAGGCTGGAATTTTCTCAACCTCCTCCTGTGCGTTTTTACATAACCCAGGCTCCCCGAGACTCAGAAAAGTCACTAGCAATGACAGCTATCCTGAAGGACTTGATGCTACAAAAGGTGATAGTGAACGTACCCCCTGGGGAATTAGAACAGGGGTGCTATTCACACATATTTCTTGTGAAGAAACCGTCGGGAAAATTCAGGCTCATCCTGAACCTGAAGATTCTAAACAAGACTATCAGGTACAAGAAGTTCAGGATGGACACAATATTCTCAGTAAAGAATCTCCTGACCCCGGGATGTTTTATGGCTTCCATAGACCTGAGAGTTGCATACTTGCATGTACCAGTAGCGTCAACATCTCAGAAACACCTAAGGTTTGCGATAAAGCTGGGGGAATCTACCCTTCATCTCCAGTTCAGAGCTCTCCCTTTCGGACTGTCATCTTCTCCGAGGATTTTTACAAAAGTCCTGGCGGAGGCCTTGGCCCCACTCAGAGTAGAGGGGGTATCAGTCCTGCCCTATCTGGACGATCTACTAATTTTTGCCAAAACAAGGGACCTGTTAGTGAGAGATCTGGAAAAGACAATGAGACACTTGGTAGGTCTAGGATGGATAATCAACGAGGAGAAATCAAACTTGATTCCATCTCAGACCATACTATTCTTGGGTTACACGATAGATTCCATCCAGGAGAAAATTTTTCTCCCCGAAGGGAAGAGGGAGAAGCTTCAGGAGGCAGTGAAGAAGACGCAGACAAATATGCCAATCTCCATAAGAGCAGCTATGTCGGTCTTAGGGCTACTCACTGCGACTATTCCAGCGGTGCAGTGGGCACGTCTACATGGAAGGGAGCTCCAGCAGACAATTTTAACGAGTTGGTCCTATGGAGAGTCCCTAGAAAAATTAATAAGGATACCTGCGCGGGTTCAGAGGAAGCTTTGGTGGTGGAGAAATCACTCAAACCTGAACAGGGGTCTGCTCTGGAGTTTTCCTTTGCAAAAAAGATTAACAACAGACGCAAGTTCCTGGGGTTGGGGCGCCCACCTGGACGAGCAGATGGCTCAGGGGAGTTGGACAGACTGGGAAGCCAGAAAGTCCTCCAATTGGAGAGAGCTGAGGGCTATTCTCTTGGGTCTATGGGCCTTCGAAAGAACAGTCCGGGGCCATCATGTTCAGGTCCTATCGGACAATGCCACAGCGGTGGCCTATATATCAAGGCAGGGAGGAACAAGGAGCAGGGCTCTGCTATCCTTGGCACTCCAGATTCTAGCCTGGGCAGAAGACAGGCTAAACTCCATAACAGCGATACATCTGAAGGGAGATTTAAACCTTATGGCAGACTTTCTGAGCAGAGAAAGAGTACTGGAAGCAGAATGGAGTCTAAATGTAGAGACTTTTCAACAACTAACAGAAAGATGGGGAATGCCCCAAATAGATCTTTTCGCATCCCAAAAGAATACAAAAGTAGAGGCCTTCTTCTCACTGAACAGGCAGGATCAGGCAGAGGGATTGGATGCATTAGCGCAGCCATGGAAATTCCAGTTGTGCTACGCCTTTCCCCCCTTTCAGATGATCCCCTTGGTCTTAAGAAAGCTACAGAAAGAGAACACGACGATGATTCTGGTGGCTCCTTTCTGGCCCAAACGGGCTTGGTTCGCAACAATACAGGGGATGGCGGTGGAACCTTATTGGGAGCTTCCGCTTCGGAAGGACCTCCTAACGCAGGGCCCCCTTCATCACCCAAATACCCAGCATCTCAGGTTGACAGGTTGGTTACTGAGGAGCAGATGTTAAAAAATAAGGGCCTTTCAGATAAACTGGTCTCTACCCTGCTGAACAGTCGTAAAGAGGTTACCAGGGCCATCTACTTCAAAACGTGGAAACGATTTAATAGCTGGTGTGCGATTAGGATACTTTCGCCACAGGAAATCGCTTCAGTGCTAGAGTTTCTCCATGAGGGAATGGAGATGGGGTTGGCAGCTAGCACCCTAAAAGTGCAGGTAGCTGCATTATCGGTTTTTCTTGAGAGGCAGTTATCAAGGGAGCCGCTTATTATTAGGTTTTTCAAGGCATTGGCCAGAGCTAGGCCAATACCTTTTAAGTTTTTTCCTAGATGGGACCTGTCTGTGGTTCTGCGGGGTCTAATCAAAGGGCCGTTTGAACCTCCAGAGGAAGCGTCAATCAGGCTATGGTCGTTAAAAATAGTCCTGTTAGTAGCAGTAACTTCAGCTAGGAGAGTAAGCGAGTTACAAGCTCTTTCCATAAGAGAACCCTTTTGTTATATTTTTCCAGACCGGGTAGTGCTAAAAACTGACCCGGGTTTCTTGCCAAAGGTGGCATCAGCATTTCATAGGGAACAAGAGATAATTCTCCCTACCTTTTGTCCTAACCCGTCCAGTGCTAAGGAGAGGTCTTTCCATTCCCTGGACGTGAGAAGGTGTTTATTACATTATATAGAGATAACGAAAGATTTTAGAAGATCAGATTCGCTCTTTGTTCTCTTCTCTGGTCCACGGAAGGGGTATAGAGCATCCAAAAGCACCATAGGTAGATGGCTCAGAATGGCCATCAGCGAAGCTTATAAAGCTTCAGGAGCAGAGCCCCCTAAGGGGGTAGTAGCCCATTCAACAAGGGCAGTAGCAACGTCCTGGGCGGAGAGGGCAGGGGCTTCCCCGGGTCGGATCTGTAAAGCGGCCACGTGGACAAGTTTCTCCACCTTCACCCGCCACTACAGGTTGGACTTGCTATCAGCAGCGGAACAGTCGTTTGGCAGGAAGGTCCTGCAGGCGGTGGTCCCACCCTAGAGTAAGTACTCTTTTATCATCTCCAGGTGCTGTCCTGAAAGACGAAGGGAGAAAACCCTAGTTAGACTTACCGGTAACGGTATTTCTACGAGTCTTTCAGGACAGCGCCGATGACCCGCCCTAAGTTTTGAGGTTGTAAGATGTGTTATTGCTGTGTTCTGCTTATCTAATTTCAGCATGGCTGGAGGTACTCTATGAACAACTGAGGCCATGGTGGAAGTGTCCGGTCTTTAAAGAAACTGACTGCAGTGTTTCCTGGGAAAGTGGGTGGAGCTGCGCTCTCTCTCCAGGTGCTGTCCTGAAAGACTCGTAGAAATACCGTTACCGGTAAGTCTAACTAGGGTTTTCTTCAATATAGCCCCTAAGTCCCTGAAATCATTTTGTAGGGCGCTCCATCTTTCTCGAACCTTGTCATTGGTACCGATATATACCATGACAGCTGGGTCCACTCCGGCTCCATCCAACAATCTGTCCATGCAATCTGCAATGTTCCGAACCCGAGCACCCGGTAAACAACATACTGTTCGGCGATACCCGTCTTTGTGACAGATCGCCCTTTGTATCCTTCCAATAACTGAATCCCCTACCACTAATATATGCCTATCTTTTCTTGTAACCTTGCCCCCATCTTCACCGGAGACATTCCCCTGGAATTTTGGTGGAGTATCAACGTGAACGTTGCATGCTGGTGCATTCTCCGTGTGGAAGTCGCACTCTGGTGGAGTGGCCATGTCATGGTCGCACTCTGGTGGAGTGGCCATGTCACGGTCGCACTCTGGTGGAGTGGCCATGTCACGGTCGCACTCTGGTGGCGTGGCCATGTCACGGTCGCACTCTGGTGGCGTGGCCATGTCTAGGTCACACTCTAATGGCGTGGCCATGTCTAGGTCACACTCTGGTGGAGTGGCCATGTCACGGTCGCACTCTGGTGGAGTGGCCATGTCACGGTCGCACTCTGGTGGAGTGGCCATGTGTCGGTCGCACTCTGGTGGAGTGGCCATGTCACGGTCGCACTCTGGTGGAGTGGTCATGTCGAGGTCGCACTCTGGCGGAGTGGCCATGTCACGGTCGCACTCTAGTGGAGTGGCCATGTCGAGGTCGCACTCTGGTGGAGTGGCCATGTCGAGGTCACACTCTGATGGCGTGGCCATGTCACGGTCGCACTCTGGTGGAGTGGCCATGTCGAGGTCGCACTCTGGCGGAGTGGCCATGTCACGGTCGCACTCTGGTGGCGTGGCCATGTCACAGTCACACTCTGGTGGCGTGGCCATGTCTAGGTCACACTCTGATGGCGTGGCCATGTCGAGGTCGCACTCTGGTGGAGTGGCCATGTCGAGGTCGCACTCTGGTGGAGTGGCCATGTCACGGTCGCACTCTGGTGGCGTGGCCATGTCACGGTCACACTCTGGTGGCGTGGCCATGTCTAGGTCACACTCTGATGGCGTGGCCATGTCGAGGTCGCACTCTGGTGGAGTGGCCATGTCGAGGTCGCACTCTGGTGGAGTGGTCATGTCAAGGTCGCACTCTGGTGGAGTGGCCATGTCGAGGTAGCACTCTGGTGGAGTGGCCATGTCGAGGTCGCACTCTGGTGGAGTGTCCATGTCTAGGTCGCAATCTGGTGGAGTGGCCATGTCACGGACACACTCTGGTGGAGTCTCAATTTGAATGTCACTTTTTGGCGGCATCCCAATGTGATGATCGACAGGCCTGCCGTGTGAGCCTTGTCTGCAGTAAATACTGCAAACATCTTAAAAAAAAAAAAAAAAGAGAGGAAATTAGATTTAGCACCTTCAACTACATTTCATATATTTTTTTCTTTGTACAACATCAAATTATAGAGAGAAAAGTTCAAAACTCTTGTGCCAGAGATAATGAATAAACTCGACATGACAGGGACACAAGGATGACTCTTGTTGGCCTTTGTGTAAAAATGCTTGTTGCCTGCCACTCATCCCGACCCACTGGCTGGCAATAATTGCATGAAAAATGTGTCCTTATTTAACCCCATCCCGCCGAGCGTACGCAGATGTGCGTACTCGGCTTTCGGGGGTTATACCGGGATGATGCCCACAGCTGCAGGCATCATCCCGGTACTGTTTTTTAGAGCCGGCGATCTGCTATCCAGGTATAACAACCGATGCGGCTAAAAGCCACTCGGCTGTTATACCGGAGGAGCAGGAGGGGACGTCCCACCGCTCTTACCGGGCCTCTCGTTCCATCGGGAGGCCCGATTACCAATCCGCCGCCTCCGGCGGCTAGTGACAGTCTGGAACGTGAGCAGCTTCGTTCCAGCCTCCTAATTGTAAACACGGAAGCGACGTCATGACTTCCTGTTAACTCGGCTGCCAATGGCGCCGGTTTAAAAAAAATATAAAGTATTCAGAATCGCCGTAAACGGCGATCTGAATACTTTGAAGTGCAAAGGGGGGATCGGGGGTCTTTTAGAGTACCTGTCACCACCTATTACTGTCACAAGGGATGTTTACATTCCTTGTGACAGCAATAAAGGTGATCAAAATTTTTTTTTTTTTTTAAACGCAATTTATTAATATAAAAATAAATAAGAAAACATTTTTTTTTTTTTTAAAGCGACCCCATCCCCGCGAGCTCACGCAGCGAAGAAAACGCATACGGAAGTCACGCCCGCATATGTAAATGGTGTTCAAATCACACATGTGAGGTATCACCGCGATCGTCAGAGCAAGAGCAATAATTCTAGTACTAGACCTCCTCTGTAACTCTAACCTGGTAACCGTAAAAAAAATTTAAAGCGTCACCTATGGAGATTTTTAGGTACCGTAGTTTGTCGCCATTCCACAAGTGCGTGCAATTATAAAGCGTGACATGTTTGGTATCTATTTACTCGGCGCAACATCATCTTTCACATTATACTAAAAAATTGGGCTAACTTTACTGTTTGTTTTTTTTTTTAAATTCATGAAATTGTCCCTTTTCCCAAAAAATTGCGTTTAAAACACCGCTGCACAAATACCGTGTGATATAAAATATTGCAACAATCGCCATTTTATTCTCTAGATTCTCTGCTAAAAAATATATATAATGTTTGGGGGCTCTAAATAATTTTCTAGCAAAAAATACGGATTTTATCTTGTAAACACCAAATGTCAAAAATAGGCTTAGTCACGAAAGGGTTAAGGTTAAGTATAGAAAGGGAGAAAAAAATGCACTGGACTGCATCAAAAACACATCAGAAACATGCATGCAGAAAAGCACCTGGAACTCATCCGGACTGCGTTTCTATGGTGTGAACCGGCCCCTAATGTACACGGGATGTTTGAAAACCTTGACAGATAGTAACCGACATTTAAAAAAATGTCCCTTTTGCCGCGCAAACACCTGTAAACGAATCGCAGCTAAACACAAGTTACCGCAATTACAAGCTGTTACAGGCATTTGGCGTTTCAAATAGCTCTGAACATCGCATTTTTTTTTTTTGCTTTCTAAAAAATGCTTCAAAACTCAACTTCTTAGAAAGGACTATAAATGCCCCCCCCCCTTGTGTACATGTCCTGAAGATAACAGAGCAGAGTTCAGGGGCAGCTGAAAAAAAAGCCCAACTGATCCTAAACGTCCGTTTTCCAGCAGCAGTGTACATGAAGACAGTCGTTTTTGTTTTGAAATGTGAAATTTGTCAGTTAGAAGCAATCCCAGGTTATGTGACAGAACTCTTCTGTATAACTACTGTAATAAAACCAAATATAGAATACTGGGATAATTATTAATTAGCAGAATGATGATGGGAATAATTACTTTGATTTTGCATTTATAATTAAAACTGGTGATGGGACACAAGTGTTTGTCAGTTACATCAGGCAGCCAATGAGATCCAGGCATTCCTCCCACACACCTGATTCATGTCTCCTGCTGCCCAACTGCCAGTTGAAGGAGTGAGCTGAGATTATATTTGAATAATAACAATGTATCCAGTATAGAATTCTCTCCAGTTTCTTACATTATAATTGAATGAAATCCTACATACCTTCTGCATGTCTCTGTCTGGGTTTTAGGTGAATGCAGACAGTGTTTAGAACTGCCCTGAACCCCCGCCTGATAGCCTTACACACCCCCCTACGAGGGGCTTTGGGCTGTGCGGGGGGCTGGTTTTGCACTGTTAAGGTTGCAACCATTTTTGAATGCATAATTGGGTCTCCTTTGATGATAAACAGAAGATCCATTGACTTTATCGCACTTCTCTCGCTATGAAAACGTGCTATTATAAAATAATAAGCAACGTGTCTCAGAGCAACAGAACTCACGTCCTCTTCACACAAGAGAAATTCTGTGAGTGAGCCCAGCTGCTGCCAGAGCTCCTTATATCAGGACTCTCCCACTGTGACATCATCAAGTGGGATGACCATATATGGGCATGTCACATGACCTTTTTTTTTTTCTAACTGACAAAGAATTCAAATTTGTAAACATGTTAACCCTTTGCTGCCAAGGACAATTTTGACATCTCTCACACACTTGTTAAAATGAACATGTTTTTTAGCTAGAAAAATGGCTTATAATAGCCAAACATGATATATTTTCTGAAAGCAGCGACCTTGGAGAATTAAATGGTGGTTGTTGCCATATTTTATGTCACACGATATTCACGCAGCTGTTTATTAAATGCAAATTTTCAGGGAAAAAATATACTTGAATGCATTTTAGTGCACACAAACACTGTGTAATACCTATTTTATTTTTTTAAAATATAAAACATGAGGGTAAGATGAAAAAATGCCCAAAAATCAAGATTTATTTATTTATTTATTTTTTTCTAACTGACAAAAAAATTCAAATATGAATATGGTCATATCGCATGACTTTTTTTTTTCTAACTGACAAAAAAAATTCAAATTTGTAAACATGTTAACCCTTCACTGCCAGGGACAATTTTGACATTTCTCACACACTTGTTAAAATAATCATGTTTTTTAGTATTAACATGGCTTATAATACCCAAACATGATATATTTTCTGAAAATAGAGATTTGGAGATTTAAATGGTGGTTGTTGCCAAATCTTATATCACACGATATTCGTGCAGCTGTTTATTAAATGCAAATTTTCAGGGAAAAATACACTTAAATGCATTTTAGTGCACACAAACACCATATAATACGTATTTTTTTTTTTATATAAAATATAAAAAATGAGGTTACGATGAGTAAATCGATACCCAATAAGTCAAGATTTAATAATTGTGCACGTCTGAGAAACAATTTAATTTTATTTTATTTCATTTAAATATATTTTTTTACACTTTATAAAAATAATATTTTTTTATTCAACTTTATTGATACATAACAAAAAGAAAAAAAAAGTTTTGACCAGAGATGAACCTGTAATCAATAGAGTGTATCTCATAAAATTAGAATATAATCAAAAAGTTAATTTATTTTCAAAACTCAACTGCTTAGAAAGGACTATAAATGCCCCCCCTAGTGTACATGTCCTGATAAGATAACAGAGCAGAGTTCAGGGGCAGCTGAAAAAAACTCCCAACTGTTCCTAAACGTCCGTTTTACCAGCAGCAGTGTACATGAAGACAGTCGTTTTTTTTTTTTGAAATGTGAAATTTGTCAGTTAGAAGCAATCCCAGGTTATGTGACAGAACTCTTCTGTATAACTACTGTAATAAAACCAAATATAGAATACTGGGATAATTATTAATTTGAAGAATGATGATGGGAATAATTACTTTGATTTTGCATTTATAATTAAAACTGGTGATGGGACACAAGTGTTTGTCAGTTACATCAGGCAGCCAATGAGATCCAGGCATTCCTCCCACACACCTGATTCATGTCTCCTGCTGCCCAACTGCCAGTTGAAGGAGTGAGCTGAGATTATATTTGAATAATAACAATGTATCCAGTATAGAATTCTCTACAGTTTCTTACATTATAATTGAATGAAATCCTACATACCTTCTGCGTGTCTCTTTCTGGGTTTTAGGTGAATGCAGACAGTGTTTAGAACTGCCCTGAACCCCCGCCTGATAGCCTTACACACCCTCCTACGAGGGGCTTTGGGCTGTGCGGGGGGCTGATTTTCCGCTGTTAAGGTTGCAACCATTTTCGATTGCATAATTGGGTCTCCTTTGATGATAAACAGAAGATCCACTGACTTTATCGCACTTCTCTCGCTATGAAAACGCGCTATTATAAAATAATAAGCAACGTGTCTCAGAGCAACAGAACTCACGTCCTCTTCACACAAGAGAAATTCTGTGAGTGAGCCCAGCTGCTGCCAGAGCTCCTTATGTCAGGACTCTCCCACTGTGACATCATCAAGTGGGATGACCATATATGGGCATGTCACATGACCTTTTTTTTTTTGTTAACCCTTCGCTGCCCAGGACAATTTTGACATTTCTCACACACTTGTTAAAATGAACATGTTTTTTAGCTAGAAAAATGGCTTATAATAGCCAAACATGATATATTTTCTGAAAGCAGCGACCCTGGAGAATTAAATGGTGGTTGTTGCCATATTTTATGTCACACGATATTCACGCAGCTGTTTATTAAATGCAAATTTTCTGGGAAAAAATACACTTGAATGCATTTTAGTGCACACAAACACCATGTAATACCTATTTTATTTTTATAAAATATAAAACATGAGGGTAAGATGAATAAATAGATGCCCAAAAAGTCAAGATTTAATTATTTTTTTTATTTTTTCCCAACTGACAAAAAAATTCAAATATGAATATGGTCATATCACATGACTTTTTTTTTTTTTTTTTTTCTAACTGACAAAAAAATTTCAAATTTGTAAACATGTTAACCCTTCACTGCCAGGGACAATTTTGACATTTCTCACACACTTGTTAAAATAATCATGTTTTTTAGCAATAAAATGACTTATAATACCCAAACATGATATATTTTCTGAAAATAGAGATTTGGAGATTTAAATGGTGGTTGTTGCCATATTTTATATCACACAATATTTGCGCAGCTGTTTATTAAATGCAAATTTGCAGGGAAAAATACACTTAAATGCATTTTAGTGCACACAAGCACCATATAATACCTATTTTTTTTTTTTTAAATATAAAAAATTAGGTTAGGATGAGTAATTAGATACCCAATAAGTCAATATTGAATAATTGTGCACGTCTGAGAAACAATTTATTTTTATTTTATTTCATTTAAATATATTTTTTCACACTTTAAAAAAATAATAATTTTTTATTCAACTTTATTGATATATAACAAAAAGAAAAAAAAAGTTTTGACCAGAGATGAACCCGTAATCAATAAAGTGTATCTCATAAAATTAGAATATAATCAAAAAGTTAATTTATTTCAGGGTCAATTTGGTTGTTTTGCAGGCAGGCTGGTAAGTGTGGAAATATTTTGTTTGTGCAAAGCCTAGTTATAGGTTGGTGTGGTTGCCACTTTTTTGTACAATAAATACCTGAAAAGGTTAGACGTACAAATTAATTAGCATTAATGCAACTAACATGAAAAAATATATCTGGTGCTGGCTGGGTGTGCTTTAATACAATAACAATTATAAGACCCCTTTCACACTGGGGCGCTTTGCAGGCGCTGCAGCTCTAAATATAGCGCCTGCAAAGCGCCCTAAAACAGCCGCTGCTGTCTCTCCAATGTGAAAGCCCCGAGTGCTTTCACACTGGAGAGTTGCGCTGGCAGGACGCTAAAAAAAGTCCTGCTAGCAGCATCTTTGGAGTGGTGAAGGAGCGCCGCTCCTAAACCGCTCCTGCCTATTGAAATCAATGGGGCAGCACGGCTATACCGCCAGCATAGCGCTCAGTGAAGCGCTCTCCTATGGGACACACATGTGGGCATGCTCCCGAGTCCTGCTTCTGCCTCCTTGACACAGAAAGCAGGACTGGCCCCCTCCTGCGCCATTGGGTTAGATTGACAGCAGCGGAAGCCAATGGCTGCGCTGCTATCAATCTATCTAATCAGGACACAAGACACCAACTAGAGCAGGTGTGCTCATCCCCGGGGAAAAGAAAACAGGGTTCAGGTAAGTAAAAGGGAGGCACTGGTGGGCTGCAGCACTACAGAAGGTTTTTCACCTTAATGCATAGAACGCATTGAGGTGAAAAACCACCTGGGTTTACAACCCCTTTAAGGACAGGTATGCCTGGAGGAAGCCCACCCCCCACTTCTGACACTTTTTGTTTACAAGTTAAAATCTGTAAATTCAGCAAAAATCAGCAATTTTTGCTAGAAAATTACTTAGAACCTCCCAACATTATATATTTTTTGTTAGCAAAGACCCTAGAGAATAAAATGGCATTCAATGCAATTTTTTATGTCACACAGTATTTGCGACACCGTTTTTTTAGCTGCCATTTTTTTGGAAAAAGTACACTTTAACCCCGGAAGGATTTACTCCCTTAATGACCAGGCCATTTTTTTGCGATTCGGCACTGTGTTGCTTTAACTGACACTTGCTCGGTCGTGCGATGTTGTACCCAAACAAAATTGACATCCTTTTTTTCCCACAAATAGAGCTTTCTTTTGGTGGTATTTGATCACCTCTGCGGTATTTATTTTTTGCGTTATAAACAAAAAAAGAGTGGCAATTTTGAAAAATAAAAAGCAATATTTTTTACTTTTTGATATAATAAATACCCCCCAAAAAAGATATAAAAAAGACAAATTTCTTCCTCAGTTTAGGCCGATATGTATTCTTCTACATATTTTTGGTAAAAAAAAAATCACAAAAAGCGTATATTGATTGGTTTGCGCAAAAAGTATAGCATCTACAAAATAGGGGATAGATTTATGACATTTTATTATTTTCTTTTACTAGTGATGGTGGTGATCAGCGATTTTTAGACAGGACTGCGACATTGCGGCGGACAGATCGGACACTTTTGACACTTTTTTGGGACCAGTGACATTTATACAGCGATCAGGAGAGAGATCGCTGTTCCTGATCACTAGGAACAGATGATCTCTCTCTACTCCCCTGTAAGAACGGGGATCTGTTTGTTTACATTGACAGATCCCCGTTCTGGCTCTCTGTTTGGCTTAACAGAAACAGCAATATTTCAAAATGGTACTCTAATAACACATACAGTCTTTGATTTCAGAAATATGTTTACAGTTCAAATTCAAATGGAATTCGCTGTAAAATTTGATTCATATTTTTATTCAAATTTCAGAAATTTACTTTCGTTATTTGGAGCATTCGGTAAACTTTGTTTATACTGTAATTCGGGTATTCGGATATATCAGAATCTCCGAATAATGAAAAGCTCATCCGAATATTTATTTGGAACAGTCTAACTACACAACTGTCTAAATTTGAATTTAAAAAAAGGAATTTGAATTCGAAATGGAAAAATTTTGCAATAAATACAGTAAGGGATAAAAGTAAAATCAGATGATGATTCCTACTTAGGCTGCTTTATAGAACAGAATAGAATAGAATAGAATAGAATATCAAATAAAGGAATATAATATCACAGAACAGAATAACAGAATCGAATGGAATAAAAAATAAAAGAATAGAATGGAATAAAACAGAATAGAATTGAAAATAAAGAAATAGAACAGAAAAAATAGAATAGAATAAATTTGAATAGCATAGAATAAATTTAGTAATAAATTCACTGCCACTGAATCTCTTGAGCTCTTCCAATCTTCACTTTAGTATCTTCCTCAAGCGTCACCCCCGCTTCCCTGGCCTGCTCGGTCCCTGGCTTGACACACACGGCTGCTCTGCAAGAGTCACCACCACTGGCTGGGTCCCTGGCTTGATACCCACTGAAGTTTCCTGATTCTTAACTGTCCCCGGTTGGTGAGAATACTGCTCCGGTACTTGCTTTAGCTACTCACAGTGGTCCCTGGTAATAAGGTGGAAGCCGCAGTCCCAACCCTATGCTGCTCTCTTGCTTCTGGATAGGCCCTCAGACAGCCTAGCAACCAGATGTCCCCGGGATAGGCCTCAGGCTCTGGCCTAGCAGCCTGGGCAATACAACACACATCCACCCAGATAGCCATACAGGATGCACAGGACAGGACAGGGATTTAAGAAAACCCCTGCCCATTGGCTGAGATACCCCATACACGCCTCATCTGTCCTTGCTTTGCCCTTGTCTTAACTAATGTCACCAGATACCTGGCCACCTAGCGGCAGAAGAGAGAAGTGCAGCAATTCCAAACTTAGGGTGAACTCAATTGATCCCTACCAATGAGCCAAGGTAACTACACCTGGCAGGTAAATTTAGGAGCAGCCCTGCCTAAACATCAGGGCAAACTTCCCAACTTTTTGAGTTGGGAATGAGGGACACCTATCAGCAAAAGTATGCAGGCATAGGACACACCCCTTGCTACATCCCCTTAAAGGAGAATTGTACAAAAAAACAAGGTTGGTTAAACCCACAAGTGCTTTTTTTACCACTTCTCTTCCTTCATATCGACTTTTGCAATCTACAAATGCAGCAATTCAGAAATCAGATGAAAGGTTTAGCACTGGAAAACACTTTTTGATAGATAAAAAGTGCATTTTATATACAGCTATATAGATCAGACCAAAATGAGGGACAAATGAGGAGGAATGAGGGACGTTGCTCCAAATCAGGAACAGTCCCTCAAAATCAGGGACAGTTGGGAACTATGATCAGGGTGCTACATGTGGTAGAGATGGGATAGGGCACAGGACACCCTTAGTCAAAAAAAAGTAACAATCAGCAGCTAGGCAGATTGAAACGAGCCTTTAAGATGAACCAGCACATCTGTACTTTGTAGAATAGGTTGATCTCCTATAGTAATTGAACTTAACTCATGGAAGCTTCCGTGCAGGAACTCTATGGATGATTCCATCTTGATGATTTCCCAGGCTCTCCGTGGATCCCCGGTCTATGCAAGAGTCACCTCTGGTACTTCATCTCAGGTCTCTATCCTTTCCTTCATGCTTTCAGGTAGTTAGCAGGCTCCCCTCTGTGGAATCTCGGACACCTGGATAGGCCTTAAACAGACCTAGCAGCCAGTAGGACTCCGGCATAGGCCTCAGGCTTCAGGCCTAGCATCCAGGAGCTGTTCCACACACACACCCACCCAGACCGCAGTCTTGGCGGAGAAGACCTAGATCACCTGACTTCTTCCAAATAAAAAGCTTCTCCCAACATTCATAGCGACCACGTGAAACAAATTTGAGTGTAGGGGGCGCTATATATACATAGTATTTGCTAGCTATATGTACCAACCGATTAGAAAGTGTATATTTAAAATCATAACCGTCTTCTAGTATACATATATGTAGTGAATACAATCCCAACAAAAAAATGAGAAGTGAAAACACATAAATATTCATTTTTTTGTCATTTTTTTGTTGGGATTGTATTCACTACATATATGTATCCTAGAAGACGGTTATGATTTTAAATATACACTTTCTAATCGGTTGGTACATATAGCTAGCAAATACTATGTATATATAGCGCCCCCTACACTCAAATTTTTTCACGTACCATTAGGAGCACACCACTCTTTGAGGGGAGCAGCAATCTATTTTTCTTTTTAGTTTTTATTAGTTTGGCGCAGCGTTTTTTCACTTAAACCTTATTCGTAGGGGCCAGTCTGATTGGCTGAGAAATGTATGTTTATTCATAACCTGAATTCACTGTAGCTCATCATATTAATGTCAAAGTCAACAGTGCCACCTACTGACAAAAAGGAGAAGCCACAGCTAAAACAGGATTAGGAAGAAAGCCATTTGACCACTAAACACTACAAATTAACCAGGCTGGCTACCACCCAGCACAGCTAAATTTACCTGCAGCCCTGCTTTGAGACAAGGGTGCTACATTTATTCATATATATCTATATCTATAGATATAGATCTATATCTATATCTATAGATCTAGATCTATATCTATAGATATATAGATATATAGGTCTATATATATATATATATATATATATATATATATATATATATATATATATATATATATATATATAGGTATATATATATATATATATATATATATATAGATAGATATATATCTATATCTATCTATATATATATTATATATATATCTATATCTATCTATATATATATAGATATAGATATATCTATATAGAGATATCTATATATATATAAATATAGATATATCTATATCTATATATAGATATAGATATATCTATATATATATAGATATATCTATATCTATATATAGATATATATATAAAACCAAAAGTATTGGGACTCCTGCCTTTACACACACATGAACTTTAATGGCATCCCAGTCTTATGCCCTGTACACACGGTCGGATTTTCCGACGGAAAATGTGTGATAGGACCTTGTTGTCGAAAATTCCGACCGTGTGTGGGCTCCATCACACATTTTCCATCGGAATTTCCGACACACAAAGTTTGAGAGCTTGCTATAAAATTTTCCGACAACAAAATCCATTGTCGGAAATTCCGATCGTGTGTACACAAATCCGACGCACAAAGTGCCACGCATGTTCAGAATAACTTAAGAGACAAAAGCTATTGGCTACTGCCCCGTTTATAGTCCCGACGTACGTGTTTTACGTCACCGCGTTCAGAACGATCGGATTTTCCGACAGCTTTGTGTGACCGTGTGTATGCAAGACAAGTTTGAGCCAACATCCGTCGGAAAAAATCTATGGATTTTGTTGTCGGAATGTCCGATCAATGTCCGACCGTGTGTACAGGGCATTAGTCTGTAGGGTTCAATATTGAGTTGGCCCACCCTTTGCTATACCAGCTTCAACCCTTCTGGAAAGGCTGTCCACAAGGTTTAGAAGTGTGTCTATGGGAATATTTGACCATTCTTCCAGAAGCGCATTTGTAAGGTCAGGCACTGATGTTGGACAAGAAGGCCTGGCTCGCAGTCTCCGCTCTAATTTATCCCAAAGGTGTTCTAATCGGGTTGAGGTCAGGACTCTGTGCGCAAACTCGCTCATCCCTGTCTTTATGGACTTTTCTTTGTGCACTGGTCCAAATCAGTGAAGAAAATACTATGGGGCTGATTTACTAAAGGCAAAAAGACTGTGCACTCTGCAAAGCGCAGTTGCTCCAGAGCTTAGTAAATGAGCAGAAGCTCTGCTGACTTCCATCCAATCATGTGCAAGCAAAAATTCATTTTTTTTAAATTTTCTTTGCACTTGATTGGGTACTCTTTGCACAGTGCGGCTTTACCTAATTTACTAAGCTCTGGAGCAACTGCATTTTGCAAAGTGCACAGTCTATTTGTCTTTAGTAAATCAACCCCAATGTCTTGCTGGTGGGCTACCATCAATATGCATGTACCACTGTTTCCATAGAACAGTGATGGTGAACCTTGGCACCCCAGATGTTTTGGAACTACATTTCCCATGATGCTTAACTACACTGCAGAGTGGTTGAGCATCATGGGAAATGTAGTTCCAAAACATCTGGGGTGCCAAGGTTCGCCATCACTGCCTTAGAATGTTGTAAAAAGGTAGGCCTTGTAAAGGACACAGTGCTTAATCTCTCCACTAGATGGCATCAGCTTCAAGAAAACAGAGGAGGTCATCGGCAAGAGGGATTTCCAGCCTCCCTTGATGGGAAAACTAAGTTCTGTATGCATGTTCCTGATCACACATGCATTATAAATATATTAGACAATCTTTGAGATGTAGCTTATTTCAAAAGAAAAGAGGCGCATCATTACCAGGTTAAAATGAGGTAATGATATCCACCACCCCAAAATTTTAATCACTTAAACGGGGGTTCACCCACACTGCCAAAAAAAAAAATATTAAAAGCCAGCAGCTACAAATACTGCAGCTGCTGACTTTTAATACATGGCCACTTACCTGCCGCCGCCATCCTGTTTGAGGGAATCAGGAAGTGAAGCGTTGCGGCTTCACTTCCCGGTTCCCTACTGCGCATGCGCAAGTCACCCTGCGCGTCCCTAGTGGTCCCCGCTCTCTCCTGGGAGCTGTGTGATTCCCAGGAGACAGCGCGGAGGGACGGGAAGTGGCGTAGACTCCCGGAAGTGGGTGCAAATACCTGTCTTAGACAAGTATCTGCACCCCCCTCCCCCCTGAAAGGTGCCAAATGTGACACCGGAGGGGGAGAGGAATCCGAAAAGCAGAAGTTCCATTTTTGTGTGGAACTCAGCTTTAACAAAATCATGAAAATGGCTAGAAAATATCACATACATGAAGTTTTTTTTTTTTTTAGAAATATATATATTTTTTTCATTTTTGATAGGGAAGAATTAGAACCTCTGTGTCCCTGTTGGGTGATTTATTCTCTCTGTTTGCCAGAAAGTGCAGAAAGATCCAAAGTCTAATGCCCCGTATACACGGTCGGATTTTCCGACGGAAAATGTGTGATAGGACCTTGTTGTCGGAAATTCCGACCGTGTGTAGGCTCCATCTCACATTTTCCATTGGATTTTCCGACACACAAAGTTGGAGAGCAGGATATAAAATTTTCCGACAACAAAATCCGTTGTCGGACTTTCCGATCGTGTGTACACAAATCCGATGCACAAAGTGCCACGCATGCTCAGAATAAATAAAGAGATGAAAGCTATTGGCTACTGCCCCGTTTATAGTCCCGACGTACGTGTTTTACGTCACCGCTCTCAGAATGATCGGATTTTCCGACAACTTTGTGTGACCGTGTGTATGCAAGACAAGTTTGAGCCAACATCCGTCGGAAAAAATCCTAGGATTTTGTTGTCGGAATGTCCGATCAATGTCCGACCGTGTGTACAGGGCATTACAGTTGTCACCAGCACAGGAAGTAGGGATACATCTTCCAATGAGGACATTACCCCCCCCCCCTTCCCCGGCTTTGGAGAGATTTTCTCCTACTTCCTATTGTATCTCTGTAACAGAAAGTGGAATGAAAGTATGGGGGCTTTAACCATTCCCTACTCTATACAAAATGAAAATGTTATGGCTTGAGTTACACTTTAAATTCCCTCTACTTACTGATATTTTGCAATGTATATAGTAAAGGGTAACTTAACCCAAGAACAAAACTGTAATATATAGCAGCTTACAGTCCTTAGATTTGGTAGCTGCATTCTTTTTCTTTTTTTATCACACAATAATATTTTCAGCAAGTACAGAAAATACCTGTTGATTCTGCTAGAAATGCATTGTCCTTGTCACTTCCTGTGAGCTTCACTGAAGGTTACCTTCTTAGCTATATTCTGTAAACTACCAATTGCCCTGTCTCCCCCCCCCACCCCCCCATGTAATGAAGATGAAGAGCTATGAACATGTTTGTAATCCAGGAGAGCAGCCTAGAGTGACAACCATGGCTCCCTCTATAGATATAGTGGAGGAAAAACGTAGCCACCCGGGGACAGAAGATGTGCTATTTTCAGATTACGAGGTAAAAAGAAAGCAAAAGAATCTTAAAAAAATATAAAAATATAAAACAAGAACAGACACACAACAAGGACCTAGTAAGCAGAAATATATTATATATTTTTGGGTTTTGATACACTTTAACCGGTTCCCACCCAGCCTATTGGAGAATGATAGCCGGGTGGCTTCGATCTGGGTGGACCGTGGACATCATATGACGTCCTCCCGGATTGGCCTGATGAATGATCAGTATACCGGCCCGCTGCCGGTACTATGTGACCGCTGTAACCAATCACAGCAGATCACATGACAGTTGTAAACAATAGATGGCTTCCTTTCAAGCCATCCATTGTGTACAATTGTGTTGCTAGCTGTGATTGGTCAGAGTGATCACATGGTACAGACTGGGCCAATCACGACCCATCTGTGCCATGTGATCAGCTGTGACCAATCACAGCTAATCACACCAAAACAAACTGAATAAATCAATTTCATTCAGTAAAATGCTTAAATAAAGCAATGAAATTCATTGCTATATGCAATCATAATGTGTAAAAAAATATATATATATACTACTATATACTAGTATATAGTAGCAATATAGTTGTGATATACTACTATATATACTACTATATAACTTCCCCAGAGTAGTCCAATGTTACTATGGTTACATTGTATTGCTCGGTCAAAGTGTGTTAAAAAAAGAAATAGAAAAAGAAAAAAAAAGAAAAAGAAAAAAATAGAATAAAAAATAGAACAAAAATGTGAAAAAAAAATATTTTTTTTCTTCTTTTTTTCCATACTGTCACCAGTCAGTGTCCCTGATCACCGCCACACCAGTTATATGATGACGCTGTACTGCACTAGTGACAGTATGTAAAAAAAGAAAAAAAAAATCCTTAATTTTCCCAAAAATTATGACAAAAAATAACAACTTCAAAAAACTCGCCATGCCTCTTACTAAATACCTTGGACTGTCTACTTTCCAAAAGAGGTCATTTGGGGGGGGTATTTCTTCTGTCCTAACATTTTAGGGCCTCGAGAAATTAGGCCATCAGTACATCAGGATTGATCAATTTTCAGATATATCCCATAGTTTGTGGACTCTATAACCTTCCTACAGACTCAATAATATACACTGATTTGGGTTATTTTTACCATAGAAATGTAACAGAATACATTTTGGTCTAAATTTATGAGGAAAGATTATTTATGTGCAAATGTTTTTAACAGAAACGTAGAAAAACTTTTTTTTTCAAAATTTTTGGTCTTTTTTTGTTTATTTAGCAAAAAATAAAAATCCGAGTGGTGATTAAATACCACCAGAAGAAAGCTCTATTTGTGTGAACAAAATGATACAAATTTTGTTGGGGTACAGTGTTGCATGACCGCACAATTGTCATTCAAAGTGTGACAAAGTGTGCTCAAAGCTGAAAATTGGCCTGGCAGGAAGGGGGTTAAAGTGCCCAGTATTGAAGTGGTGAACCAGACATTTGGGTTTCAGCCCCCCATACTCACCCCTGCTCCCTTCTCTGTACCAGTTTTTTTTTTAAACCCTTAGGCTGGATTCACACTTCTCCATTCCTGTGTATTACATTAATGCGTGTTGTGTCATACGTTAATGTGTATTTCGTTAAAGAGCCAAATCATTTTTGATGGGCTGCCAACACACAGGAACCGTCCAAGAAACAGACATGCAGCATTTGCTTTATGCAGTGCACCACAATGCGGTTGAGGTGTGCTGCAATGCATGGGCAATGGAGCTGAGTTGCCTTGGGTTACCATTTAAAATGAATAACACCAGAATGCACTAATACAAATAAGGGTTGATTTACTAAAACTGGAAAGTGTAAAATCAGGTGCAGCTCTGCATAGAAGCAAATCAGCTTCCAGGTTTTGTTTTACCAAAGCTTAAAGGGGTTGTAAAGGTTTGCGTTTTTTCACCTTAATGCATCTATGCATTAAGGTGAAAAAAATCCGACAATACCGCCCCCCCCAGCCCCCCCCCCCCCCCGTTTTACTTACCTGAGCCCGTTCACCTGCTGCGCTCGTCCCCGATTTCCTCTTCGCCGCTCAGCCTGGCTGTTTATTGGCTAGAGTGGTTGGATTGAAAGCAGCGCAGCCATTGGCTCGCGCTGCTGTCAATCACATCCAATGACGCGCTGGGGGGCGGGGCCGAGTGATACAGTGAGCTGCTATAGCCACCGGCTGTGTCACGGGAGCGTGCCCGCAAGAACTAATCACCTTGCGAGGGAGCTCACATCAAGGTGGTTAGTTCTTGCGGGGAGGAGCTGAGACAGCCACCGAGGGACCCCAAAAGACCAGGTTCGGGGCCACTCTATGCAAAACGAGCTGCACAGTGGAGGTAAGTATAACATGTTTGTTATTTAAAAAAAAAAAAAATGCCTTTACAACCCCTTTAATTGAACAAGTTGAACAATGCTCTGTCTAATTGGGCGTCTATGTGGCAGATGAGGTTTAATGTTGAGAAATGTAAAGTTATGCACTTGGGGGCTAAGAATATGCATCATACATACTAGGGGGAGTACAATTGGGGGAATCCATAGTCGAGAAGGCTCTGGGGGTTTTTGGTAGATCATGAGCTCAATAATAACATGCAATGCCAAGCTGCGGTTTCCAAAGCGAGTCCTTTCTTGTATTAGGAGAGGTATGGACTCCAGAGAGAGATATCATTTTGCCCCCCTGTTCAAATCATTAGTAAGACCTCATCTGGAATATGCAGTTCAGTTTTGGGCACCAGTTCTCGGGGAACTGGAGAAAGTGCAGAGAAGGGCAACCAAACTGATAAGAGGCCTGGAGGAGCTCAGCTATGAGGAAAGATTAGAGGAACTGAATTTGTTCACTCTTGAGAAGAGGAGATTAAGGGGGGATATGATCAACATGTTCAAATATATAAGGGGTCCATATAGTGAACTTGGTGTTGAGTTATTCACTTTACGGTCAACACAGAGGACAAGGGGGCACTCTTTACGACTGGAGGAAAAGAGATTTCATCTCCAAATACGGAAAGGTTTCTTCACAGTAAGAGCTGTGAAAATGTGGAATAGACTCCCTCCAGAGGTGTTTCTGGCCAGCTCAGTAGATTGCTTTAAGAAAGGCCTGGATACTTTCCTAAATGTACATAATATAACTGGGTACTAGCATTTATAGGTAAAGTTGATCCAGGGAAAGTCCGATTGCCTCTTGGGGATCAGGAAGGAATTTTTTCCCCTGCTGTAGCAAATTGGAACATGCTCTGCTGGGGTTCTTTGCCTTCCTCTGGATCAACTGTGGGTATAAAATTGGGTATATTGGATTGTATGATATTTTTTTATTTGTTTTTTTTGTTTTTTTTGTTTTTTGTTTTTTTGTTTTTTTTATGGTTGAACTGGATGGACGTGTGTCTTTTTTCAACCTGACTAACTATGTAACTATAAGTAAGTTGAAGTTAGAAGCTGATTGGCTACCATGCACAGCTGCACAAGATTTTGCACTGTCAAGCTTTAGTAAATCAACCCCATAATGTGTCTTACCGTGCATTGCCGTAATGTGTGTGTTGTCTCAACACACCAAATCGTAAAAATGTTTTTCAGCCTGTAGGCAGGTTGCCTACTGTGTTCATTTTAGCTAGGCTTGTGTAGCTGCCCATTTTAAGGGGAAGGGATTAATACTGCTTTGCATTCCCCGCTAACATTAACAGTTTTTTGGGGGTTTGGCTACCTGTCCTGCGATATAGAAAAGGCAGACGTTCGGGTCCCAAGAGAGAGCAGAGTAGCAGGCTACAGAATAGGAACCTTGCAGGACTTGCTGAGACTTGTAGTTCATCGACGGAGAACTGGCCTCCATGAATACACCCAAGCCATGGACTTCTTCATCCGATTAATGCCAGTTATAGACTTACCCATAAGGACTTTAGCTGTGCAGGTATGCTGGGGCAGCCACAATTAGAGTTAGTTAGGGAAAGGACATTTTGCCATGTTATGTATGCTATGCTGAACTTTCAGTAAAAGTTGTTTTGCCACACAAAGCTTGGTCTAAAGCTACTCAAGGGGTGCATGTGGGGTCCTGGCACATCTCCCTAAGGAACCCGGGTCTAAACTTAGCACACTGGAACTGTGAAACATCACTACAACAAAAGGTTAACGTGCAGTCAAATTGCTATGAGTAACCAAAGTTTAATTTGCATTCAGTTCTTGGCATGGCACCTGGTTAGGTGACAGGTCTTCCAGTAGGGAGTTAGTCCGTGTTATAGCTCCCTTCCTAGCTGTCTGTCTCCATTGGTCTCCAGGAGGTGACTAGCGTTACGGAGATCCATAACCTGTTCACTAGGCATGGAGAGGCAAGAGATAAGTTGAGCATGTTTAAGGTCAGCGGGACCCCTTAAGGGTTGCTACCTTTTCTTCAAGTCAAACCCGAACACTTTAGCGGTGCACAGCAATTATATAGTATAGACTATACATATATTTTGCAATTAAATAACATTTCTAATCATATTAAATGAATCACAAGAGTCCCCCTTTACATCAGAGTCCACAGAGTTCCCCTTTTATATCTGAACTCACAGAGTTCCCTTACACTGTAAGGGGGGGGCACTGCAGACTCTGATGTTAGGGAGAACTCTGGGGACTCTAACATAAGGGATGCTCTAGGTACCCTGATTTCAGGGGGGGTGCTGAGAACTCTGATGTACAGAGAGGACTCTGATGTAAGGAGGAACACTGTGGCCTCTGGTGTAAAGGGGAACTCTGATGTAAGGGGTGCTCTGAGAACCCATATTTACCTTAGTGTACTTACTCAGAGACAGTATAGAAAAGAGGGGAGACTTCAGTCACAGACAGGGATGGATGGTGACCGCATTCACCCTTGACAGTCAACACCTCTCATCAGATGTATTTGAGGCTACTGGACTTCAAATTTCTCACCCCCACTTTCATTTTCTGAGCCACAGTGCTGGAGATTGTAGTGTGGGCAGACACAGAGGGGTAGAGGCGGTTGGAAGAGGTGCAGATCGAGCCCTCTCTCCTCTCCTGTCTGTGCGTTTTGTGGGGGGGGGATTGATAGTGCTGGCTTTGGGCAGTGTGAAAGAGTGTAACACAGACTCTCGGCTTACACAACTGCAGCCAGCAACCCTGCTGGGAAGCCATAGTCCGGTCTGAATAATGTGTCCGAGTTTGAGGTGGTCTGAAACCCGGATGCATGAGTCCAAACCTGAACTGTCCGGGTGAATAAACTCGCAGAGTGGTAACCCTAGACCCCATTCTGTTATTGGGAGTGAGGCAACAGAGGTACGCTGACTGATGGAGTGGGCAGAGGCTCTGCCTGTTCCTCCTAATGCACCACATACACCCGTTCAAGTGTGTAGGACAATGTACATTGTCAGAAGATCCCTGCATACAACATTACACACAAGTGGCTCATCTTTGAGTTGGGGGACTGCCCTAATATTTTTGTTTTACATAATCGTGGCCCTCGCCTGGTCCCGGGCATTGGGGAGCACGCCTTCGGGCAAGATGTTAACCCTTGTTCTAGAATGAGTGACCCTGGTCATTGCCTGGTGTAGCCAAAAGAACCCACCCCAGGGTAGACCTAGTCCCGGGCATTGGGGAGCACGCCTTAGGGCTAGATGTTAACCCTTGATCTAGAATGAGTGAACCTGGTCATTGCCTGGTGTAGCCAAAAGAACCCGGCCCAGGGTAGACCTAGTCCTGGGCATTGGTGAGCACGCCTTTGTGCAAGATGTTAACCCTTGTTCTAGAATGAGTGATCCTGGTCATTGCCTGGTGTAGACAAAAGAACCCACCCCAGGGTAGACCTACAGTGTGACCCAGACTTGGAGCCCAATGAGTTAATGGGGAACATGGAGGACGGAACAAACAGCACCACCTTACCCTTACAAACCTTCAATACATGTTTTCTCACTGATGTTGATATTATAATGCCAGCCCATACCATTGTGACCCCCCCCCCCGGGGTGTGTCCATGACTCAGAGCTCACAGAAA